>NW_024880053.1:37500-39696 GCF_900700415.2 Clupea harengus
TTCAATCAACACACCACTGGGTATGAATGTTACGCTGCACTGCAACTCATCTGATGATGTATGGAGAATTGAATGGACAAAGGATGGAATCCAGGTGTTTTTATATAGTCCGCTAGTAGGAAACAACAAAAACAGAACAAACTTCACTTCTGAAAGGATGAGTGTTGATCCTGCTACTCCATTGATACTTCAGATATCTGATGTGCAGGAGTCTGATGAGGGAATATACACATGTACAGTTACTACAGATCAGACAGTGATAAAGATTAAATGGAACGTGACCATTTCATCAGGTAACCCAGATCTATCAAAATTGATCTATATTTATACTGCTGCCATATCAGGGACAATCTGTATCATCATCATTGTCATCATCATCATCATATTATATATTTACAGGTAAGTGCACTTTGATTGATCAGTATCCCTATTTGTTGGAATACATTGCAGTCCTATATATGTGTTTAGGCCTTATTTATAACACAGCATCATTGTTGTAATATGTTTACTGTATATATACCATTGAATACTGTGTAACACTGATTATTATTACATAACCACACACTTATACTCTGTATTTGCACAACCACTGAATGCTAATACCAACGTTATAGGTTTAATGACAGTAGGCTACAAAACCACCAGTGTCTGGTTACAGTTCGTTACTCAAACTGTTATACTGTACTCAATAGCATATTTACACTGAATGTGGTGTATTGTTGGACCAGGAGGTCTTAATCACACAAACACGTTCTATGGACTTACAATAATGTTTTCTGATGGCTGTCCATGTTACTGTGGATTTTAAATGGAATCTTTCAGGCCCCATTTTATGTGGGTGCATCAAGTCTGTCACTAAACTAGAATTTCCACAAGGAGAAATAGTTAAATATTTCCCAAGTCAAAATTAGGTTATATTTGTGAAGCTTAAAGGTACATTAGATAATTCAGCATCGTTCAAAAAAATAGTTGGTGAGAATGTGTACATTTTGTGGATTGAATGGCAGAGTACATCTTCAGAAACAGGAGTAAGGCCTGGGTTATTAGCACACACACCTTTATCTAAAGGTGCTAATCATTTACTGGGAAATATGTTTTCCAATGTCCATAGAAAAATGCTTTGCACCCTTAAAACAAGAGAACGGAAACAACCAGATGTAATCTCATACCTGTGAAATGTAATGATGTCATTTAAAACGTAAACATAAGTCAACATATGGACAACATTACTGATCTTAGATATGAGATTCCCAGGAGATGTGTGCTGATGTCACCATAAGGGTCTTCATAGATCTCTGGGGTCCTCTGGTACCTCAGGAGTGTGCTGCTTGTGACGGGTACCAGTTTCAGTGGCCCTGCAGTTAGTCAGGAGGTGCTGTAATATCAGTGTCTGATGACACAGAAAATGTAAGAAAGACAATGGAACTTGACTACGTCTCCATGTATCTGTTTATTATTCTGGGAAAAATGCACATATAGACAAACTGAGGCGTGTAACATTAGTGTCCTGTCCCTTATAGTCTCTCATCGCACCCTCAAGAAAGGATCAGTGTTACTACCATATCATTACCATCATTTGTTTATTCATTTTATTCATTATATTTAGTTTTTTTGTTGTAGATCTTATTTAATATTATTGTGTTTTTTATCGATGACTATTGCAAATTAATTCTGGTTAATAGAGCGAATTGACAGGCCTAAAAAGTCCTATTTTGATCGTGGTGTTGAACTGTTTTCTGTGCATCTAGCTCCCCTGCACTTGGTCAACTGAAAACCACGACAATGTTTCTCTTCAGTCCAAGGAACTTGATGTGTTTGATGCTCACGGTTACTTTTCTGTGTTAGTGCATTAGTGCTTCTTAAAATTCATGATGACATTGGCAATGTCAGTTCATTACAGTATTTCACCCCATCTGTCTTAGGAGAAGCAAAGGTCCAGACCTTCCCAGTGGTGCTGAAACAGAGCATGAAGATGAAGGAGATGAAATGACAGCAGTGATTTTCACAGCCAAGCAACTTTAGGCACACAAATAGTCATTTCGTATTCGATTCACTTTTCAATCATTTTATTTTGAGTTCTTTTCATGCTATTGATTGTCTGATTTACCTTTGTTGTTTGAGTGACACACTTTCCTTTAATAAAACCACGTCAGTGAACCTGCCGTGCCATCTGTTGGTATGAACACTCTGTGATGT
>NW_024880054.1:0-39622 GCF_900700415.2 Clupea harengus
ACATTGGACAACAAGATACATATTACCCGCACAATCATCATTGCATATCTGTATATGACAAAAATAACAAAGAAAATAAGAAATTATTAATTTAATTGAATAGTTTTTTAATAGTTTCTATAGTGTATGTAAGATACAGCATACAGTATAATTGTTATAGATTGCTACTGACGATTCCCCCTAAAAATGATGAAAAACCATGACCGAGACAGGTTTGCCATTTTGAGGGGATATATAACATAAAGGTATCCTGAGCAGTCCCAAAAAGTTATGCTTGATCACTGTCGCATTAATCTAGCTTTTCTAACACAGCACAGGTACACTCAATTAAAGCCATTAGCGAATGAATAAAATACACCTTTTTCAACCAAAAAAGAAGATACATAACAGCGACTTCACGCAGAGGCTCTGGCCTAGGGGCCCCCTGAGGCTCATGGGCCCCTGGCCTGGCCCGGTAGGCCCGTTCGTTAATCCATCCCTGAGTGTAGACCGACTACGCCACCCAGTTTATAGAGATGGGCCTCTAGTTTAAAGTTCTAGTGTTTAGGTTCTTCGTTTGGTGAGAGCAGCACTAGATTCATCCAGACTTCGTTTCTGATACAAAAATATACAATTTATTACAAGCACTAAAATATAAATACAACACAAGTCCATATGAATCAGGCCGTAGGCCACTGCCGAAGGAACCACAGTCTACAATGTCCAAGAGTCCACCGTATCCAAAGTCCGCAAGCAAAGTCCGTCAGCATCCACCACCGCACCACAGCTGCTCACGTTGGTCTGTCAATCACGCACACTCGCACGCACACAGAGAGAGAGAAATCGCCAGTATCTCCACAAGTAGCAATACACACTCACAGCAAACAGAAAATAAATAGCCAACACGAAAAGGTAATAATATCAACCAAAAGTAAATCCACCCAAAGAAAATAGCTACTTGTGATAGTCCGTGAAACTCTACTCTGTATGGTGCTAATACGCAATTCTTCAGTTTATTAGCGGACAAGGCACACTCACCATTGAACCGAGAGCAGACGAATCTCGCCCTCACTCAATATTTAATCAGGCTTCTCTCAGTCAAACGGACGACTCCGGTCAGCTCTTTCCTGGCAACCCACGAACGCAGACGACGGGGATCTCACCGGCCTCCACTCCAAAGCAGTAGGGAAACAATCAACTTCGGATCTTGTTTAACAGACTTCCGGTAATCCAGCAACGCCAACAACTACAAAAAGCTCTGTCCCAGACTTGGTTCCCGTCCTCTCTAGTAATCCTGCTTTTCGTCCAGCCTTCACAGACTATCCAGTGTTCATGTTAAAAAAGGGGCTCAATCAGACATAATTATCCGCACCTGTACCATGCAATCAGATGTTTGCGAGGCGCACCAGTCAAGGGGCGTTGCCCAGCAGAGTTCTGAAAGTGAACGGTCCTAATTAAAAGAAACGGCAACTGCAGAACACAATAAGCAACATCATAACAAACATACAGTCACTCAACACCCACATAATACTCACATATGACACTAATCTGTTATGATATTTGTTGTAGTTGAGAATAGGAGAGGACTGGCAACAAAAAGCAGTCTGGGAATTTGCTGTGAAGTGGCCTCAATTTGATATGCCAAATTTGAAGCCAGTAAAGAACAGAGGACCACCGCCCAGTACACAGTTCCGATGGATAAAATGCCATATGTAGCAGGTTGTGTAAAAAGATAAAAACATGTTTGCGACCACTAGCGCACCCAACAGACATGGTTTGCACACACACGCACGCACACACAAAACACTCATTCCACTGATTACAATTGGATCCTCCCTCAGTGAAACTGCTAATTGCCCAGACTGGCAGGGGGACTTCTTAAATTGTCTGGGCCAGACCACTTGGATAAGGTGGCTTTTAACAAACCTTTGAGACATTATTTATGTATTTCATAGTTATTTCGTTGATTGATGATAGTGGGGAAATACTATGTTTGTGTCTCAGGGTCTGGTTTGTCATTGTTGTATTGTTTGGTTTTTGTCTACCCCGGTGCGTGGAAATGGTGCTGGCCGCCATGTATATATGTTCAGTGTTCTGTCTAGTTCGGTGAGTCTTGTCATGTCAGGTATGTGTTTTGCTGTGGACCTATTTTGACTGCTGAGTTTTGACCTCTATCCCATTTAGAGGCTAAGCAGGTATTTTTAATTGAGCTTTGTACTGCTGAATATTGTCCTCTACCCCATTTAGAGGCTGAGCAGGTGATATGCCTGGAGACTGTTGCTGTTTGTCCTCTTATAATTGAGATGCTTAGCAGTTCTCCAGGATATTTAAAAAATATTAAAACTTTATATTTTGAACCCTCACTCTGTCTCTGAGCTTTTTGGGCCAAACCCACATTTTTGACGGCAACCGAGGCTCGGTCCGTCACAATGGTACATAGTAAATTGATGCTATAATACCAACAATGTGCACAAAACCTGTTACAGCAATCCAGTACATTTTCAAATACATTTTTATTCAGTTTCCTTTTTACACAAGTCTTGCACATAGACAAAGCATATTCACATGTCCAGTGTTACCATGTACAATATAAAAAATTGTATGCTGGAAAAGGTCATTACAGACAACAACATAAATGCAAGGCCTTGGGCTTCAAACTCACTCTGGCCATGTCTGTAGCAGACATCCCCACTCTTCAACACAAACCAGGCCTTTGGCTACATTCTACAGTTCATCATACAGTATACTTTAACACTACAACACTAACACCACACATATTTACTGATTCCTGAACGCTCATGATCTCAAAGTTGTCCTGATTGTTTTACAGTAATCAAAACAACATCAGAAGGATATCCAGTGAACACACAAAGGCTCATGACAAAGAAGAAGGACAATCTTTTTGATTAGTTGCTCAGATTGTGCTGAACTTGATTAAACTCTCTTGTATAGATCATGGTTAGAACATTACTAGAATTTGATACAAAAAGTAATCAGATCTAAAAAGACAATTCAAGAAAAAGCAAATTAATTAGTCCTTGATTTACAATGTGCACATCATTTGTATATAATAATAATAATAATAATGATTATAATAATAACAATAACAAAAATAATAATACACTTCAGGTATAGAGTACCTATCATACACAGAAAGCAGCTCAAAGTGCTTTACATTTGGAGCATTAAAAAAAATTTATTTGATTTGATTTCATTATCCACCCCCTCAGCCTGATACACTTTTATATATTGTGTACAAAAGAAATTTAGATGAATTCCCATTCCTGTAAAACATTTTTTTACAAAGCTATTCACTCACATATTATGGAAGAAGTCTTAAACATGGTCACCATTCCCCAACTATTGAGCCTGGGTGTTGCTTTGCTCTACGGTATTTCTGCCATATCAAGCACAATTTTGGCTACTCTATACATTTCATCCACCCCTTCTAGGAGCAGAGATCGTGTGGCAGACACTGATACTGTAGCTGCTGCTATGTTGCCAAGACCACCAGGTATAAATAATGACAGTGACTCAGTAACAACTGCTGCCCCAAGTCTTGCTATCATGCTCATTGCAAATGATGTACTGATAGCAATCTCGCTGACAAGTCCTGACATTTTAACCTCTTCCAGTATTGGCTTGTTTACCCTTTCTGACAACTTTTGAAGTGATCCATCATCTAGACCAAATGAATAGTAGCATTTTCTTAAGAAAGACACTATCATGGCAACATCACATGCAGTTGCTAGCCCTGGTACTGGGATTGCCGCTACGGCACCTGATGTGATGGCCACAGCCCATGCATAATTCTTGAATTCACTGTATTTCTCGTCAAGAGACTGCTTGGAATAAACAGGCAGACTCATAACCAGAGCATTTCTCTTGTGATCTGGAAGATCTTCTAGCAGTTTATTTACCAGTTTCCTGAAGTCAAACTTTTCCAGGTAATGGGATGAATGAGGAAGACAGGAGGAGATCCAAATGTGCGGAGATTTTCCAGACACGTCTTCCTTATTTCCTTAAGTGTTGTCTCCTCTCCTACGTTCTTTTCTTCCCGTTTGCTACATCATTATCAGTCTTTGTGCGAACAAAGTAGAAATGTATCTTATTTTTCTTGAATGCACTTGCCAGCTTCCTGCCATTTTCCGTGAATCTACCTGCACTTACTATGATAAAGAAGTCATAGTTTTGGAAATTGACTTTGTTCATGTAGGTTTCTGCTTTGAATTTTATGGTCCCTATGCCTGGCAGGTCCCAGATGTTCACATTGGGCATAAGTGGGTGGGGGTACATGGTGGGCTCCATGGTGCATTGTGTGGTTCCAACGGGTGCAGCTCCTCCCTCATGTTCTTGAAGACCTCTGATGGCGTTAACCAAGGAGGACTTTCCTGCCCCACTCACCCCTGTCACAGCAATGTTGAGAGTGACATGATCTAACCTATCAATAACTTCTCTGGCTTTGGCAATGGTCTGCTCCCAGGTCTGTTCACCAGAATCCTTTAGTAAAGCATCCTGTTGATCGGCCTTGATCTAGAAGGAAAGGGTAATGTCTTATATTACATCATGTTCTGTTTTTGCAAAAAAGGTATTTCACATTATTGCTGTTTTTTAACAGTGAAATCAGTAATTTTGACTAAATCTGAGATATGCATGAAATGAATATATGACCACGGTTATCATGAAACTGAAGTCTCCTGCCTTAAGTAATTTAAAATAATTTTTAGTAAGTGATTTTTATTGTCAATAGATCTAGGCTCTGTACAACACCATGTCTCTAAAATTCACTGTGGGTCTTGAAGTAGACTATCAATATGTGCCAGCAATAAAATATCAGCTGAGTGAGTTAAATAACACACGTTTGCTAGTGCTAGTTTTGACTTTCTATCAAGTTTTCTCTTAAGCAACATATGTTTTCCATTTGCTCTTGGATGTTAATGTAACTTTTGCTGTCTCTGTAACTATAACTCTTTCGAATGTCTTGTGCTAACTGACTTAGATAAATAAATAATAAGTAAAAAAAAGAGATGCTTGTGTTTTGCATAATTGCTGTATTCTGGATACTGTATATTTTCTGCTAAATGTATGGGCTGCTAATACATCAGAACATTAACGTATTACAAATACAAGGACATTGTACGAAATTAAATTATTTGTGCGTACTTTATACAATAGTTGTTTTTTTCATGCACTGTGACAAAAAAAATAAATGGAAAGGAATTTTGATCTAGATATGAAGACAGGCTAAGCACTAAGGGATAACCTCTTGCACAAAGAAAACAAATATTTAGGACCTTTTTGATCTGATTCACTACTCGGTCACCTCCTACTGGACAATATGGTCTAGTACAGAAACTCCAGTACAGAAATATGTATTTTCACAATAAAGATTTTAAATTCCTAACATTATCCATCTTATTTAAAAATTGATGAAAACTATTGGTTACTTTATACTTACTTAGTAACAGTAATGATTTTATGTCCACGGTTGGACAAATGGGTTGAATAACAAAATAACAGCTATGCAAAAGAATTGGCACCAGCATGGAGTGAGGTCGCTATCCTACTAACGTATCCAGTGGAATAGTTAATGGTTAATTTAGAACCTTAAAGCAGAAGGGTATATATACTGTGCAAAAGTTGTCATAAAACATCTATTTACACAAACTGTTATTTTCTATCCTTACTAACATTATTGTGACATAAGGAAATATCATATTTTATATTTTCAAACGGCCTTTATGAGTATTCCAGTTAGACATTATTAAAGCACCCTAACACTACAGCATTTTTTCACAAGTGCTTAAAACTTTTGCGCAGTGTATATATGGATGGATATATAGACACACAAACACACAAACACACAAACACACAAACACACGGAACCTAATTTCTAGCAGGCAACCTTGCAATGACTCCATTCCCAAACAGTATTCATTTACAATCCTTAGAACATATCCCTTAAATGTCTCTAAAACAAATCAATCACAGGCTGGAGTCAAAAGAGTCAGATACGTTCGGCCCCAAAGTTTATTTGAAGGAAAAGTTTGCTTTAGAAGTCATTTCAGAGGAAAGCTGACGGTTTGCTGTGGAATCATATTACCAAAATGGTAAATTAGTTACTTAGAGAATAAAAAGTTTCTTACCTGACATTCAAAAAGCTTTGGAGAGAAAAGAGTAAGAATGTATAATATAGCTTGTAATTTAGATGCATGTTAATGCATACAAAAATAACAACAGAAAGGCAAAATAAAGAACAAAATAGAACAATTAAATCTAGGCCTATTTCTGGAGTTTAGGCTCGCTCCTAGAGAGAGACGTCGATCTTTCACCGAAGCAGGATCTCAAAACGAACCACACTTTACCATCAGCAACTAGAAACCCACATCCTCACTGACATTTCAGAACGCTTTATACTTCACTTCCCAGCTCAACACGTCACGGTAAAGGTGACATCGTTGTTTCCACAGGTTGTCACTAAATATGACATTTCATTAGTGTTATCAATATGTTATACCATATCATATCAAAAATATAAAAAAGCTCAGTTATTATATGGTACCACCCATAAGAAAGTATTTGTCAATCAACTTCGCGAATGACAATTCTTTTAAAAAGTGTTCTGTATCATGCTGTCCCCTAAGTACTTTGAAGCAGCTGAACTGAAATGTATTCATTAGGCATTAGGCAGATACCTCTCTGACTTGATATCTGGAAGTCAGTGAATTACTTAGTTTGAGACTATCTGCAAGAGAAGAGGAGGTTTATTGATTGACTGAATATATATGGATAGAGAGAAAGAGAGAGAGAGAGAGTGAGAGAGAGAGAGAGAGAGAGATAGATGTGTATATATATTTTTTTCTGTGTTTTGGGGTCCTTCTGATATGATGGAATGAGACTAAAATACCTGAAGGACGCAGATTTTTTTTCATTACTAGGATTGTTCAAGTGATTGATTTGTACACAAACATACTGTATATATATTTGCTTGAACTAAATTGGGTAAAACCATAAAAACTGCTGTCAATTTTACAAAATTGTAGAGGGAGTGGACATTATCCGTCTAATTTTACAATTGAAGAAAAATATTGGGAACTTTATACTTAATTGTGTAATATTGAAAACATTTTTAAAAGATTAAAGTGAGAGACATGTGTGCGGTGCAGTGTACGTGTCTGACATTATGTGATCAGTGGTTTCTGTACTGTGTGTGTATTTATAACTGCAAAGCTGTATTACTGTTGGTGAAGATGCACCGATAGACCACTCATAGAGTCCCATATAGGAACGAGTCTGGGTCATATTTCACTATTTGAGTTAATCGCAGACCTCGCAATAAAACATGATTAGCCTATGCTTAGACTACATAGGCCTACATTTCTTGAAAGGCCATTTATTCATCTTGATTTTCTCATTTAGTGCACAGACTTTTTGAAGATGGTACAGCTGCAGGCTCAGAATTCTCTCCATCAGTTTCATATGAAACAATATCTGATAATTGTGGTGGAAATTAATCAATAATTTGGTCGGTGAGAGGAAAAATAAAGATCTGATAAAAGTCTAGTCTTTGTGTTATTTATTCAGAAGAGAATCACAAAGTGAAGAATCTTGGTCGAGTCCAGAGCTCATACACCAACAAATGGTTCAGAGGTCTGACAAAAGCAAAACTAAAGATTGCTATATTCATGACCTACCCCTGTGTGCACACAGGCACGTACACATTCTAGGCTTGCAAAAACTGTCTACAAAATATTTCACTTTCATAACAGAAACTTGGTGGTTAGCTGCATCTCGGAACAACAGCTTGTCGTTGCAGTTATGAGAGGAAGAGGAACATTGTCAAAACAGCCATAAAAGGGCATTAGTTCAGTCAGAGCTCACTTAAGACAGATACAAACTAACAATGAAAATCTCAAAACAATAAAGAAATACATTTGTCATACAATAATACTCCATTAAACTATATACAGTCATTGGTTTTGTAGGATATTTTCTTAAACTAAGAGATACATGGATTGATTCAGCAGTATGAAAGGCTATGTTTAACAATTACATAGGCTGAACAGCTGAGAAAGATATACAAACTAGATAATTGACTTTGCAGGGGCCCCACCAGGCGCCCTTGGAGACAGAACCCTCGTGAGGGGATAACACTCACAAAAGAGCTCATATAAGGAAACATATAGGCTAATATTAGATAGGTAGTTCAGGAAAACAGCCGTACAGGAATAACCACAAGACACACCTAGAATAAGGGTATAAAAGAGCCTGCAGAGCATTCACACTTTGAGACAATCCATGGATTGTAGCTTATTGATTACAATAATAAACTTCCAGATTCCAGCAAGCAGTCTCCGGTCTTCTGATTGAAAGAAAGATGTAGGGAGATTCAATCTCGCCACAACATATTTGACGACCAGCGAAGCGACTGATAACAGCACAAAAATCCAAGCCCTGGCGGACCAATTGATCGATTCAACCACAAGGCCTCAATTTAAACGGTAAGCATGTTTTTGCTAATTAGTCCGGTTGAATAAGTCAATTACTCTGCCTTGGACAAAACTGGATCAAAGTCCTTCAGACAAGAACCTGACAAGAGACTGCCTGTGTAAATCTGGAGGTTATTAGGCAAAAAGTGCAGAGAGGGGTTTTTTATTTTTTATTTTTTATATATGTGGAAAAAAAACAATAGTACTGTAACAAATCACGGAAACGTGGAATCTTTGTTATGGCTTATTTATTAAACACTAAACACAACACACTGACAAAATGGCACGGGCTTTATGCCCTGGTGCAAGTAACCACGATCAGACTGTGCTACAGTCACACACCTGCACAACCTCTGTCCCAACACATAACAACAACAGGTACTTAGAACCATAAGGACCATCGTTAGGGAACATGCGCTAGTGCATCACATAGGGTATAACACATACAGTACAACAGTGTTCGCCCGCCGCACGGCATTATGGGGCGACTATGCCGGCACGTTACAGTACGATATATTGGTGGATAAGTCGAGGACTATCCAATTGTGAAAGCGCATTTGAAATCAATAGTACGGTATATTGATGGACGAAGTCAAGGACTGTCCAATTGTGAGAGCGCATTTTTTATTTTAAATGTTTTATACATGTGGAAAAAAAACAATAGTACGATATATTGGTGGATAAGTCGAGGACTATCCGATTGTGAAAGCGCATTTGAAATCAATAGTACGGTATATTGATGGACGAGTCGAGGACTGTCCAATTATGAAAGCGCATTTTGAAACCAATAGTACGGAATATTGGTCGCGTTTCCTCACGTTTCCTCACGGACCCTATTCTCAGAAGCTCCGGACGCCACTTCCTGCTGCTAGAGTTGCTACCTACTGTGCTCGCTAGCCCGGAAGGCTGCTTATCTGCTTTTGTACTTAAGTATCCCAGTGACTGCGCTCACTACTACTAACTTTCACATTACATCGAATCTGGGAATTCATTCCCCCCCTATTCTCTGTCACTCTTGGCTAACTGTCCTTAATTGGCTCCCACGGCCATGGCTTTTTTCTCTACCTCTGTCTGCTGCCTGGAATGTAACATGTTTAGCGACTCCCCAACACCCTTCAATGGGCACAAAACTAGCAATAAGTGTAGGCTACTGGCAAGCCTGGAAGCGAGGATATCTGTAATTGAGTCGCGTCTCCTCAGCTTAGACCATATTACCTCGTTAGCCCAAACTAGCGAAACCCAGCATGTAGATGAAACTAAATTAACTACATTAACCAACGCCACTCCGCCTTCTAGCACACCCATTGTAACACCGCAGCTTAAATCCCAAGACAAATGGGTAACTGTAAAGCGAGGAAGTAGTAGAAAAAATAAATCAATGTCCGTATCACACTCTCATCTCATCTCAACTTCAAACCGTTTCTCCCCAATTAATATCACCGATGCTGATGATAAAGTTCTCGTAATTGGTGATTCCACCCTGAGACATATTAAACTCGCAACCCCGTCACAAACAGTGAGCTGTATATCCGGAGCTAGAGCAAATGACATTGAATCCCACTTAAAACTAATCGCCAAACGGAGATTCTCTAAAATTATTATTCACACAGGCGTAAACGATGTCCGCCTACGACAATCGGAAACCACCAAACTAAACTTCGCATCGCTACTCAATACCGCTACACAAATGGCAGACTCTGTAGTGTGTTCGGGCCCTATGCCCATAAACCGCGGTGACGAGATGTACAGCAGGCTATCCTCACTTAATAACTGGTTAGCAGAATGGTGCTCATACAATAACGTAGATTTCATAAATAACTGGCCAACTTTTTGAGGAAGCCTGGGCTACTGCAGAAGGATGGCATCCACCCCTCCTGGGAGGGTGCTACACTCCTCTCTCAAAACTTAATACAACACCTAGCCCAAACCTACTACTGACAACCCAAAATTAGCACTGGAAGGCAGACCACACTAACTTCGGCGAGCGGAACCCGCTTCTCTTCTGGCCCGGTGCGGGTGTGGTGTGTCCTGAGGAGGACGTCTCACCCGTGCCACTAGAGCGAGGCATCCAAGCCTGGAATACCTCTCTGCTCTTCTGCTGTTCTTCGAACTTGGCAGCCATTGTGACCACTGCCTCCCCGAAGGCGCCCTGGACAGAGACCGGGGCGTCGAGGAGTGGTGCTTTTTCTCTGTCTGACCGCTTAGCCAGTGATAGCCACAGAGACCTCTGGGTAGCCACCGCGGCACCCATCACCCTCCCCAGTGCCTGTGACGTGCACCGAGTTAGTCTGAGCGACAGATCCGTCACAGGCGGGTGATCTTCCCCCAGCGACAAGGCAAGCTCAGTCAGGAGCTTTGCCTGGTAGCGCTGTAGCAATGCAGCCGTATTGGTCGTGCAGGCAGCCTGCCCTGCAGCCAAGTAGGACTTCTCTGCCAGCTGAGCCTGGTGTCTGCCCACCCGGGTGGGCAGGAGAGGCTTCTGGCCGAAACGCATCGTGGGGGAGGCGGGCGAGAGGTAGCCCGCTACTGCATCCTCCACCTGAGGAAAAGAGAGGTAGCCCCTCTCCTTAGCCATGTGGAGCTGCATGTAGGGCGCGAACCCCGGCACCGGGGCTCGGCCCGAGTAGGGTATCGCCCATGTCGCCTGCAGTTCCTCGTGCACCTCCTCGAAAAAGGGGATGCAGCTGGGAACTGACGCGGCGGAGCCAGCATAAAACTCCCCGTCCAGCAGCGAGGACCGCACGCTGGGAGGGGGAGGCAGAGGGAGCCCGAGGCAGCTGGCTGCTCTCAGCGCAACCTCGTGTAGTTGCTGGCCCAGGAGCCGAGACGAGGTAGGAGGTGTCTCCACCCGCATTCTAACGTCATGGCTCGTCTGCATTGCTTCAGCGATTGAGCTGTGCTCATCGGAGAAGTCTAGCAGACTATCATCATCCAGGCTGATGTCCAGCTCGAGTTCAGGCTGGACACCGCTTGGTTGAAGCTCCTCAGCCTCGCTGCCCGCAGCCCCAGGGCTGACAGGCGGCGGAGACGGGGAGGACCCGGGGCGGAGCTGCCGCTGCAAGGCCACTGCTCACGCTCACCAAGTCCAAGGCTGAAGACGCACTCATTCCTACGGGGGCGTTAGCCCCGGATGGAACCAGTGCAGTCTCCTCGGCGTCCTTGCGCTCCCAGAACGCAAGGCGCCTGGTAGCCTTAGCTAGCGGGAGGCTAGCACAGATGGAACAGACAGGGGCTTTGCCCGAAAGCGCGCCCTCTGCGTGGTCCCTGCCTAGGCAGGTCACGCACCGACGATGGCGGTCGCCCTTGGGACGGACGTGACCGCAGTCGGGGTAGTGTCTGGCCATCTTTTTTGTCAATCTGAAAGTAGAGAAGAATGTTAAAACACAAGCACACTATCTGCAACGAACACGTTGTTAGCAAGCTAGCAGGCTAGTCAGAAACTTAGCCAGCCAGGCAGCCAGGATAGCAGCCACTACTTTCAAAATGAAGTTGAGCCAATGAATTTTGTAGCGCCCTGAGCTAGTGAGGGTTAAGGAACCCAGATAACTCACCAACCCGTAGAGAGCGAAAGCACACAAAACTCTTTTGACTGTGGTAGAGCGTTTGAGATATGCTTGGAGATGTTCACTCCGTCTTGCGAAGTTTCAAAAGAGGCAGATCTGAGGGCGCGTAATGATATTATAGTACTCCTGGCAGGCGGGGCCAGGAGCGCGCGCTGACAGATCTCGCGACCTTTCAGGCGTGAATAGATAAATGCTTCGATTTGTACCCCATGACTGACGTCATGTACCATACTGTTATATCGCAGTGAACTGCGATAAGGAACCCATGTGATATCTTTAAATCTTTTATTTAATTGTTGTGACGGGTGGGAGTGGGATAAGTGAGTCACCTGTTTCCTAGCGAGTCACCTGACACTCCCTTAATTTCTTCCGGTCACATGCAGGTAAAATAGCACACCGCGAGGTCAGTCTTTTGTTTGAATTAGCAGCGCGGCAAATGCAGTGGTGAGAGCACTGTTGGAATGGGGATTCTGCCGGTGGTGATTTTACGTGAAGCGGTGCACCGTGCTTAAAATACTTTGTTCCGGTCTACATTCTATGCAACAGCACAGACGTACAGGAGTCATTTGTAGCCACTGTTTTTCCCTACCTTAGATTTATATTAAATACGAAATTAGTGGGGTGGAACATTTAAACCACATTCGCTGTTCCAGTGCAACTAGTATTAAGCCAGCAGCTCAAGGCTTGCCTTGGCGGTTATGTTCTGCTACAATGTGTGCCTTTTGACCGTGTGTGTGTGAAACCACCTCCAAGTTGTGTTTGGTTATTTATTTATTTATTGTGTTTGGCTGAGCCTACTCTTTTCTTTTCATTCCTTTGCAGTGAGAGTGCTCTCTTTTGGTGTGATTAATTATGATTTGATAGCTCTGTCACTATTGACATATTCGTGTCCTTTCGTTATCTTAAGTTTGTAGCAGGCATAGTAGCCTAACCGCAGCTCTGGTGCTGCTTGGTATTAGTGGCTTGTGTAAGCACTTTATGGGAATTGTGCAATATTGTATCACTATTTATATACAAGCTATTTATTGCCACACTGATCTTAAGTATTTATTGATAAGCATCTATTTATATCTCTGCCTGCAAATAAGACATCAGAAAATAAAGTGCATTATTTTCATACGCCGCCTCCTTTCCTCATTCATTTAATTGAATAACCCATAGTGGGGAATACCGGGTCCACGACACCCTTGTCCTAGCTAATTCTGATTCTTAGCCAAGCTTCAGTCTGGTATAGGTTACATTTGGCGCTGCGAGCAGGGTAGGAGGTGGTGTGCAATTCTGCCTGGCTACTTGTATATATTTTTGCTTTTTGTTATATTGTTTTTTTTTTCCTTTTTCTTTTTGGAGGTGGTTATTCAAAAGGCATTAGATAGGTGGGAAAAACAGTGGTTACCACGAGGAAGATTCATCACACTTCGCTCTCAAGGTTGGCTTTCTCATCGTACAACATGTCTGATACCCTGGAGGAACAGGTTAGGGCTTTGACGGAGCTGGTTAAACAGCTTCAAGCTGATAACCAGCAACTTAGAGGGCAAGCAGGTCCTTCAAATATATCAGACTCTGACCAGGATCTTCCCAACAATCCTACTAGGCCAACCCCTGTTGAGCGTCTGGTGTGTGTACCACGAGAAAGAAAATGTTCAAGGTTTTCGGGTAAAATGTCTGTTGATAATATGTCTGTAGAGGACTGGATTGAGGAAGCAAAGCGGTCATTGGCAGTCCGTTCTATGTCTAAACTTGAGCAGGCTTTGTTTTTGTACGATGTCTTGGATGGGGAAGCTAAGCGGGAGATAAAGTTTAGTCCAGCAGCTGATCGCAATGACCCACAGAGAATTTTTACCATCTTGAAAAATAACTTCCGTTGCTCCAAATCTCTTAATGCTTTGTACCGCCAGTTTTATCACCGCCGGCAGTTTGAAAGTGAATCTGTGAGGGAATATTCCCATGTTTTAATGGAGTTAATGGAACAGATAAAGGAGAGGGACGAGGATTTAGAGCAGTCGGATCGCATCCTCCGTGACCAGTTTGTCGAAGGTCTCCGTAATGATAAACTTCAGGGTGACTTGCTGGATAGAATCTCAGCCAACCAGCGTTTACATTTTAGGGATATACGCAATGAAGCTCTTGATTGGCTTAATAGGCGCACACAGACCACCCCCCGAGCCCGTGCATATTCCTGCAATTCCTATGAGGCAGACACTAATGCAGTTACAGCCAGTCCCTCCTCTGAGTTGACAGAGCTGAAGGAGTGCCTTCGCAAACAGCAGTCCCAGCTAGATGCAATTTTAACTCAACTAGGACAGTCACGCAGTATTACCAGTTCCACTTACAGACCGGCAGCAGCTCAGCCTAGGCCCTACAAATTCCAGGCAGATGGGAAGCCCATATGCCTACGTTGTAATCAAGCTGGCCATATAGCTAGAATGTGCAGGGCTTTCATTCCAGGGGGTCAGGGGGTGGCAACACGGAGTGACTACCATGGGGGAGAGCAGACGGGGGCATCCGCCAACAGTGTGATGAGGCAGGAAAACTAGCGCCCTCCGGTGTTGGGAGCTTGGCACCAGGAGGGGGTTTGTTGGGCTCAAAACAGAAGACCTCATCTACTAATACCCGTCTTATTGGAAGTTGTCCAGTCATTGACATTCGTCTTGGGGGTGTACTTACACGCTGCCTCCTCGACACCGGCTCCATGGTAACAACGGTGACTGAGAGCTTTTTCCGGCAGCATGTACAACCTCAGACCACTGAAACAATGCAGCCATGTGATTGGCTACAGCTTAAAGCGGCTAATGGGCTAGCCATTCCCTACTTGGGTTACCTTGAGCTTGACTTAGAGGTGCTGGGCAAAACTCTCCCAAAGATAGGAGTGTTAGTGGTTAGAGATGCACTGGACGCCACCACGCGGCAACAGAAGATATCTGTGCCAGGCCTGCTGGGGATGAACGCTATTAGCCCCTGCTACCAGGAACTGTTCAAGGAACATGGGCAGGATCTTTTCCATTGTCCGCCAGTACAGACCGCGGAGAATGGATGGAAACGAGCTTTATCTGAATGCCAAAGCTTGGAGCGCATCTCTGGCTCTGGGTGCATTGGGAAGGCAGTAGTACAGCCAGGTCCCACCCTTCGTATACCCGCTGGGTGCCTTAAGTTTGTGCAGGCCACCTGCTCTCTTGTCCCAGGTCCTATTATGTCATGCTTTCTCGAGCCCCTGCCCTATGGAGAAGGTCGATTGCCTGTGAATCTCCTTATCTCGTCTGCCTTATTGCCCATTACTCAGGGCAAAGTGAATGTACCAGTGGTTAATGTGGGGACAGAAGATCAGTGGCTCCAACCCCGCACTACACTGGGAACCCTTCACATAGTGGACCCCACCTCCGGTGATGGTACAGGTGATGAGCAGGTAGCTCTTGTTCAAGCAGCAGGGGCTAGCACCATAGCTTCGTAGATTTCAGGGGAGTACATTGGCCAAACTTTCACTTTTACAACAGCAGGAAGCTAGGGCCCTCCTAGATCAGTACCGAGGGGTATTCAGTGAACATGACGGGGACTTGGGTTGTACAGCACTAGTCCAACATGAGATACACTTAGAGGATACAGCTCCAGTACGGCAACGTTACCGGCGTCTGCCTCCATCTCAGTTTGCACAAGTCAAGGCTCATGTACAAGAACTGGTAGGGAAGGGGATCGTCCAACCTAGTTGTAGTCCATACGCTTCACCTATCGTAGTGGTCCAAAAGAAAGATGGTACAATCCGCCTTTGTGTGGACTATAGACAACTCAATGCCAAAACAAGGAAGGATGCATACCCTCTTCCAAGAATAGAGGAATCCTTGGACGCACTGACAGGTGCCACACTGTTCTCCACTCTAGACCTGGCCTCTGGATACCATCAAGTCCCCATGGCTGAGAGGGATAAAGATAAAACTGCCTTCTGTACACCCTTCGGGTTATTTGAATTTAATCGCATGCCCTTTGGCCTATGTAACGCCCCTAGTACGTTCCAGCGCCTGATGGAACGAATCTTTAGCGACCAAAGTTTCCACTCCTTGCTGTTGTACTTGGATGATATCGTGATCTTCTCATCCTCGTTTCAACAGCATTTACAACGGCTAGAAGTGGTCTTAGGTAGGCTCAAAGAACACAACTTAAAACTTAAATTGAGCAAATGCCATTTTTTCCAAGAGGAAGTGCAATATTTAGGGCATGTTATATCGGCTCGTGGTGTGGCGACTGACCCAGATAAGATCCAGACTGTCCTGCAGTGGAAGCGCCCTACCACCCTGACCGACCTGCGTTCATTCTTGGGGTTCGCCTCTTATTACCGCAGGTTCGTGGCAGGCTTTGCCAAGCATGCAGGGCCTTTACACAAGCTTGTAGCAGAAGTCCAAGGGAAGGGAAAGAAGAGGGGTGGAGCTAATGCCATGCTGGGAAATCTCTGGAATGACCACTGTGAACAAGCGTTTGAGACACTAAACAGGAACTTGTAAGTGCCCCAGTCCTCAAGTATGCAGACTTTTCAAAGCCATTTGTCCTTGAAATAGATGCCAGTCACCAGGGCCTGGGGCTGTCCTGTCTCAGGAGGTGGACGGGAAGAGACGACCCATTGCCTTCGCCAGTAGAACATTGCGGCCATCTGAAAGAAATATGTCGAACTACAGTTCGATGAAGCTAGAGTTTCTGGCATTGAAATGGGCGGTGACGGAGCGGTTCAGAGAATATCTGCTCGGGGCCAAATTTGTTGTCTATACAGACAACAATCCCTTAAGCCACCTGCAGACTGCCAAGTTAGCTGCCGTTGAACAGAGGTGGGCCTCCCAGTTGGCAGTTTTCGACTTTCAGTTGAAATATCGCCCTGGTACAGCAAACCGGAATGCCGACGCCCTGTCACGTCAGAATCGTGATCTGTCCACACAGCTTGTTACAGCCTTGGTCTCTGGCATTACGGTTCCATTGGAGTTAAGGGTGCCCGAGGTACTACCAGAACACCTGGCACAACAAGCAGTGATCGCCACCATCGATGCAGCTCCCATCCGCTTGCCAGCAGACCTACGAGCACTCCAGGCAAAAGACTCAGTGATTGGTGCCTTTTTGGTGTACTGGAGGAGGGCCCGGCCGCCAAATAGGCAGGAGAGAACACAGGAAGCCGAGATGGTACTGGAGCTAGCTCGTCAGTGGCGCAGAATCCGAGAGCAAGATGGCATCTTGTATCGTGAGATTCAACAACCCCCAGCGCGGGACCTCAAACTACAGCTACTACTACCCAAAGTGCTGCAAAAGGAGGTATTAACAAGCTTGCATGACAATCATGGCCACCAAGGGGTGGAAAGGACCACTGAACTAGTCCGTCAGAGGTGTTACTGGCCTAAGATGCGTCGGGACATTGAGCAGTGGTGCAAAGAATGCGAGCGGTGCACTCTAGCCAAGGGAGTGGTTCCTACTGCCCGCACTTATGCAGGCCACCTATTGGCCACCAAACCCCTGGAAGTTGTCGCCATTGACTTTTCAACCCTGGAAAAAGCCAGTAATGGCTATGAAAATGTCCTCATTGTTACCGATGTGTTTTCCAAATTCACCCAGGCCTACCCAACTGCTAATCAGCAGGCAGAGACTGTGGCCAAGGTTCTTACGGAAAAGTGGTTCTACTCCTTTGGGGTGCCAAAAAGAATCCACTCAGACCAAGGCCGGTCCTTTGAGGGAGAATTGCTGAAGCGCCTGTGCAAGTTGTATGGGATTAACAAAAGCAGAACCACCCCCTATCACCCGCAAGGTAACGGGCAATGTGAACGTTTTAATCGTACACTCCACGACCTTTTACGGACCCTGCCCCCTGAGAAGAAGAAAAGGTGGCCCCAAGCTCTTCCACACTTGCTGTTTGCATACAACACATCTGTCCATCAGTCCACAGGTCACTCCCCATATGAGCTCATGTTTGGGCAGAAGCCCCAACTTCCGGTGGATTTCCTGCTGGGGCTGGGAGCAGAAGATCCAGATAACACACCTCCAACCGATTGGGTAACTACCCACAAAGAACATCTGGCCGAAATCTACGCTGACGCCAAGAGCCGTCTGGAGGCAGCAGCGACCACCAGAGAACGTTACGGTCAGCCTCCACCCCCCCTCCTAGTGAATGCCAGGGTGTATCGTAGAAGCCATCCACTCGGCCGGCATAAAATCCAAGATCTGTGGGACCCAAGAGCATACCGAGTGGTGAAATGCCGGGACGACAAGGGGCTGGTGTATCATATTACACCTGAAGATGGATTGGGTCCAGACATGAATGTCCACCGCTCGGAGTTAAAAGCTCTGCCAGGCCAGGATAAACCACCGGTGGATGCTCTTGTGGACGTTCCATGTGGCACAGCAGAAAATGATGACCGACCAAAGGCCAATGAAAAGGATGAGGATGAGGTGTGGTTCCAAGTTCTACCTAATCAGCCAGATACAAGGCCTTGCTGTGAAGCTGGACAAGATGGGACACTGGCTGGACAACAAATGCCCAGCTACTGCCTGTCACAAGGTGACTCGGAAACCCCAATGACAACAGTAGGTGGCACAGGTAGCTCCTCTCCAGAGGTGGGGTCAGACTCACCCCAAGGAATTATGCCGTTGGGAGAAGACCCAGTGAGACGCCCAAGACGGGCACGAGCAGGCCAACACGCCAACCCCTTCCGGTTGCCACAGTCAGCTACCCAACACCTGGAGGGCCAACAAAACGCCATTCAGTCAGTTAACCTTATCCCCAGCTGTTATTTTAGGCCATGGCATTAGAAAGAATTTGATCACCGGTACCGGGACGGTTACCTTTCAAAGTGGGGGGAATATGTGACGGGTGGGAGTGGGATAAGTGAGTCACCTGTTTCCTAGCGAGTCACTTGACACTCCCTTCATGTGACCGGAAGAAACGCAGGTAAATAGCACACCGCAAGTTCATTCTTTTGTTTGAATTAAGAGCGCGGCAAACGCAGTGGTGAGAGCACTGTTGGAATGGGGATTCTGCCGGTGGTGATTTTACGTGAAGCGGGTAAGGAGAAGCGTTCTTTTAAACAGGTTATGCATAGCTCAATTAACATGTAGCCTATGCTTACCGGTGGTTGTGTTTTAAATGGGGTTTTATGACGGTAAATGTGATGTGTATTAAACATTGTAAATTGTGGGATGTAAATGGGAAATGTATGTACTGCTCTGTATTGAATATGCACTTATTGTCTTTGTGGTGCACCGTGCTTAAAATACTTTGTTCCGGTCTACATTCTATGCAACAGCACAGACGTACAGGTACTAATTGAATGAATTCTTAAACGATTAGCATTTAAATCTAGTACGTTTGATGGGCATGTGGCTAATGTTTGGTTTGTTACTTACAGGAGTCATTTGTAGCCACTGTTTTTCCCTACCTTAGATTTATATTAAATACGAAATTAGTGGGGTGGAACATTTAAACCACATTCGCTGTTCCAGTGCAACTAGTATTAAGCCAGCAGCTCAAGGCTTGCCTTGGCGGTTATGTTCTGCTACAATGTGTGCCTTTTGACCGTGTGTGTGTGAAACCACCTCCAAGTTGTGTTTGGTTATTTATTTATTTATTGTGTTTGGCTGAGCCTACTCTTTTCTTTTCATTCCTTTGCAGTGAGAGTGCTCTCTTTTGGTGTGATTAATTATGATTTGATAGCTCTGTCACTATTGACATATTCGTGTCCTTTCGTTATCTAAGTTTGTAGCAGGCATAGTAGCCTAACCGCAGCTCTGGTGCTGCTTGGTATTAGTGGCTTGTGTAAGCACTTTATGGGAATTGTGCAATATTGTATCACTATTTATATACAAGCTATTTATTGCCACACTGATCTTAAGTATTTATTGATAAGCATCTATTTATATCTCTGCCTGCAAATAAGACATCAGCAAATAAAGTGCATTATTTTCATACGCCGCCTCCTTTCCTCATTCATTTAATTGAATAACCCATAGTGGGGAATACCGGGTCCACGACACCCTTGTCCTAGCTAATTCTGATTCTTAGCCAAGCTTCAGTCTGGTATAGGTTACATATGTTACATGTGTGCACACATACACATATTACGTACGCACAAACGTATACAATAGCGAAGGTCAATAGCGATGGGAAACTAAGCAAATTCAGATCACATTAGATCTCTTTCATGTCCTGCTGTATTGCAGGCCTGTGTATGAGAGGGTGTACAAGTGAGATGGAGAGT
The DNA here is from genome assembly GCF_900700415.2 of Clupea harengus. Lineage (NCBI taxonomy): Eukaryota > Metazoa > Chordata > Actinopteri > Clupeiformes > Clupeidae > Clupea > Clupea harengus. The sequence continues at coordinate 20,245 of NW_024880054.1, forward strand.
GTGTTTGGTGTCACATGCATAACAGTGTGTGTGATCGTGGCTTGTTGAGAACAGATGACAAAGAGTTTGATCATTAACACCACAGAGACAAAATAAACAAGCCCTTTAGCGCCTGCTTCCAGTCTGCTCAGCCTGAGAGAGCGAATATGTACACAAACACACTCACGTGTACACACACACACACACACACACACACACACACACAATCTCCTTCTGCAACCAAGCATCTCCTCTCCAACAGATGCTCAAAAATATGCAAGCCTGCATCTACATTTTCAGGGCCCTGCGTCATCAGTGTCACACACTTACGGTGGGAAAAGTTCAGGATAAATTTTACATCACGGCAGGTTTGAATTTTTTAACAGGAACCCATTTTAAACAGCCAGTGTGAATTCTTGGCTCAAGTTGCACCTCCATGCAAACCCTGTGCAGTGTCCTTCACATTTCTGGTTATCTCTTGGACACTTTTACGGTCTCAAGGTTGCCCAATAGGTGACGATCTTTATGATGGCACGTCTAGTGTAATTGCAACATTTCTCTCAAGAATGAAATCTACATGAAGCGCATGAAAGTCAGCATGTTTTATGGTGACCCTACTCTGAGCTGTCTTTTCCGAGTAATTTCCCTCTTGAACTGTCCTCATCCAAAGCCAAAAAAAAAAACTCAACATGGTGACTAAGATCTAAGTCAGGAGAGGATTTTGAGTGCTGAGAGTTTAGTATTCCAAAAGAGGGAAAGACTAGCACACAGGGAGTGATTTAAGAGTACCTTCAAAAGATAGCATCTGACAGTTGCCAAGGAGCAGATTTAGAGAGGCACATTTAGTTCCTCTGTGAATTACGCCACGAAACAAGGCTGGAGTTCTGATCGGGAGAATGAGTCTGTGTAAATCAGTGTGGACATCACCCCTCCCATTGGAAGAATGTCATCACACCTCTTTTCTCTGCGTCGTCAAGCTCACTCCCACTCTCCTTAGAGATGTGATATACTCTACCAATTAGCATGACCATCCCATAATACATCAACACGCTACCCACCAAAAAAGGATCTGACAATAGCTGTATGAGCTATTACCATAGAAATCTTTACATGGTAACTGTCAGAATGTTCCAGTTAGGGGGTGGGGGGTGGGGGTAGGGGGGGTGTTCCAGGAACAAGGACAAAGAGAAAGCTTAAATCAGAGATACTGGTGAGGGTTAAAAGAGCTTTCATAAATCATGTGAAGAGCTCATAAATTGAAAAGGACCGTTAGAAGTGCCATTTTCCGCATAAATCCATCAAACCATTTAACCTATTAAATGATACTTCAGAACCTCATCGGGTATATTTCTGATGTCTGTGATTTTTGGTCTATCTCAAGACCTACCCTCTCCACATTATAAGGCAAACTGTGAATTAACTAAACAATGTGTGGCTGTATGACAAAGTAAACACCAAAAATAACTGATGGAAGTGTTTCAAATACATTTCCAACCACATATACTGTTGCACATTTCTGGTATCATTTGGGGGAACAGCCATTTTCAGATTTTAATTCGCCTCCGTCTATGATGGTAATGGCAGGGTCCATAATGCTGCAATTGCCCATTTGGAGAAGGTAATCACATTGGCAGAATGTATTTCCTGTGAAGAAATGGATGCCGGTCTGTTAGATACTCACACTCACTGTACTTCTGCAGCTGAGCAAACTCTGCCGGACTCAGACACACCCAGCTGCAATCCCCCATCTCACACTGCATGTGTGTGTGTGTTTGTGTGTGTGTGTGTGTGAATGATTGTTTGGATCTATATGTTTACGTGAGTATATGTCTGTGAGGTGCGTATGCGTGTGAGCATGTGTGTATATGTGTATGTGCTAAATACAGTATCTACATGAGTGTGTGTGTGTGTGTGTGTATGTGTTACAGTGTATGTGGTTGACTATTTGGGTGAGTGTTCGGGGTGTATTATGTGTATGTGAGTGTGTGAGAGTGTATGGATAATATGAGTGTGTACGTGTGTATGTATAATGAGAGTGTGTGTGTGTGTGTGTGTGTGTGTGTGTGTGTGTGTGAATAGAGTTTGTGTGCGTGTGTTGCAGGTGACAGTGATTATCCCTCGTTCAGGTGCACTGAGGGGCCGCTGTGCAGGGCTGGCCACATCCCGGCTCCCTGCCTGCTGAGCTGGTGGAGGAGACGTGTCATCTGAATCAACCGAGAGGAGAGGCAGAGGAGAACAAACGAGGGCTGACTGCCAGGGGGGTGGTGAGGGATCAGAGGAAAGGTACGGGTGTCAAGGTCAGGCTCCAATGAGGAAGAGGCTGAGGAAGAGGTGCAGGCTGAGGCTGGAGGATGTGACGGCTCAGGGCACCTGCCAGAGGCATGCAGGGAGAGGTGTCGTGTCCACCGGGGAGATCACAGCTGGGCCTGATAATCTCTCCGTTAACCTACAGAGAGGGGAGAGAGAGAGAGAGAGTGAGAGAGCGGTAGAGAAAGAGAGAGAAAAAGAGGAGGAGGAGGAGAGAGAGAGAGAGAGAGAGAGAGAGAGAGAGAGAAGAATGCTTCAGGAGTCCAAAATGTTACTTTACATCAACAGCTCTACTTGAACAGCATAGATACACATCTGTATACTCACACACATACGCACATCAGAATGTAAGGGAAAGTAGAAAGGGAAAAGATGGTCTGCTCTTTCCACTGACTGCCGGTGTAGAAGGCAGCACAAAGCACTATGGTGGTTTCCTTTTGTCATACGATAAGCCCAACCCTAACCAGCCAAATAGCATCAACTCCCACAACCGAGTTCTGCTGAAAAGTTCAAAGGGCCAGGCACACAGTGAGTCACATGGCCTTCCCCTGTCTCTGAGCATGACAGAAATCAATGCAATGCTCTCTCTTTCTCTCATTGCCTCTCCCCTCTCTCTCTCTCTCTTACTCCGTCTCTCTTTCTCTCTCTCTCTCTCTCTTTCTCTCTCTCTCTCTCTCACTGCCTCTCCCCTATTTCTCTCTCTCTCTTTCTGACTCTCTCTTACTCCGTCTCTCTCTCTCTCTCTGCCACTCCTCTTTCTCTCTGTCTAACACAAAGCATCAACAACTACCTCCAGCCACAGCTACAGGCACAGACAGGAAGAGAAGGGTAGAGGATGAGTGTGAGAGCCAGAGCCTTAGAGGGAACATGAAATGACAGTCCCTACTATGAGTTATCTTTATTTATAGGCTGTGTGGATAGGTGGTGGTGACTTGCATTTAAAACCAGTTGAGAAGTAGATTTGTATCACTAACTGATTGTGGCAGCAAGGGGATCCACCAGCCAAATGTGTAGGCTAAACCTTAGACAGCCTCTTTAAACAAAATTCAAACACAGGGCCATAAAAGAGCAGTAATCAATGGCAAGACTACTGTGTGTGTGTGTGTGTGTGTGTGTGTGTGTGTGTGTGTGTGTGTGTGTGTGTGTGTGTGTGTGTGTATGGTATACCACAGACACTCAAGTCATGTGTAGGATGTCGGATCGCAGGTCTGAGTTGGTTTGCACACAAAACACCACCAGAAAGTCATAGCCTTAGGGAGTGCACTTCCATGTGTCAGATAAACACCTCTGCATCATGGGTGGAAGAGGTCATGCAATATGACCAAGTATGAATGTGAATCATCATTTCTCATGTGTGCACCAGATGAGTGATCATTTCCTCTGTTTTCTCTATTTGCTACTTGGTCCCCAGAGAATGAGAGAGGGAGAGTTAGAGAGAGAGAGAGAGAGAGAGATAGATAGATGAGAGAGAGAGAGAGGAAGAATGTCCCCAGAGAGAAGCATCTGAATCAGTCTGGGGAATGAGGCTTGCAAGACCATTATCAAACAGCTCTTCACTGGAGCACCCATCAGTCATGCATACCCATATCAATACACCACACACACACACACACACACACACACACACACACACACACACACACACACACACACACAGTGATGATAAAGAATGAGAAAGAGAGAGAGCGAGAATGGCATTTTCATCTGTCTCTATTTGATCTGCTCACTCACAGAAATCTACAGATACGCACAAAACTGAATATTCCTGTATTAAGGTACACCAGTATGCTATTATGTTGAAGGAAATGCACAGTAACTATATGCATATGTATGTATTGGATGGATGGATGGATAAATAGATGTATCCATTACTGATTTTTGTATTTGAATGATTGATGATTGATTTATTTGTTCGACGTCTTCCATCCAGTCTCTGCCACTCCAGATATTGTGAAGATACGCAACATCACTCTCCACCGCCATACACCGCACAGCAAAATAGCAAAATAGCAAACATGCATTCATTTAAAATCCGTACACTTGGCTCCAGTTGTGTTGATTACGTATGGATTTCAAGCACTCTGCCAGGGGAGTGAGCCACACTCTGCAAGCCGTACTGAAGATTCCACAATGTTGTCACGTCGCTGTCTAACAACAACTTCAAAGGCCAACCAATCAGAATGATTTACTTAGCACAGCTAAATTCAAATTTGAATGCCCCGCTAAGCATTTCAATAGCCATCACAAAGTAAAATATGCCCAAATGTGTCCAAGTATGGTTAAAAAAAAAGTTCAAATGGTTAGATATGGAGCTCACCCCTGAACCGATGACACATGAATAGATGATTTCTATACAACATTTGACAGTTGCTTTAGAGGATGTGACCTGCACTCTTTGTCCCTCTGTTTGGATTTTGACCCTGTGCAGCTCTTGTGACACCTCAGACTTGCTACACCGAGGTGTTATAAACGTAAGCAGCTACGACACAGCATGCGAGAACATCCCACTGGCTAACCATAAAACAAAACACACACACACACACACAAACACACGCCTTGTCAAATTGCAAGAATCAAGAGTTCATCATGCTGAAGGTCATGGACATTTCTCTCCTTCTTTTCAATGTGTTACTATTCATATCTCCATTCTGTTCTACAGCTGGATAACTCTCCTTTTTAAGTCATCTTTGCCTTTGAGAAATAACATTTCATTGAGTCTCTGTGGACTTAACTGAAGCACGAAGCCTGACCACAAGGCTCATTTTACACTGTTTGTTTTGCTTAGTCTATCCTGAGACACGCATTTGAACAACTTTCAGATGTATGCAAACTGAACCACATATTGTTAGAAGCGGAAGAGGTCATCAGAAGGAAAGGTTTTTGTTTTTGTGTGTGTGTGTGTGTGTGTGTGTGTGTGTGTGTGTGTGTGTGTGTGTGTGTGTGTGGTGTGTGTGTGTGGGTGTGTGTGTGTGTGTGTGTGTGTGTGTGTGTGTGTGTGTGTGTGTGTGTGTGTGTGTGTGTGTGTGTGTGTGTGTGTGCGTGCGCGTGCGCGTGATTCATGCTCATCAGCAGACCGGGGCCTCCCCTTGTGCAGTGAGGGATTCTGTTTGCTCTAGCAGTTGCCAGGCAACTTGACGTCATAAGTGAGTGCAGCAAGGAATCAGACTGTAAAATGGGGTGGTGTGTTTTGTTCCTTGTGAGCGTGCCTCTGTGTGTGTGTGTGTGTTTGGTGTGTATGTGTCTGTCAAATGTTGAGATGAAACAGCACTGACAACAAAATTATATTGCAAGAGTTGAATACCATATGTGATAGCAGACTATGTCAAACCCAACATGAATGAGCTGTAAGCATGATGAGACATGATTCATATCTTGACAAGCCATCTTAGGACATATCTCTTTCTTATGATGAAAGAATTTATTACATGTGAACTCCTATGGATAGGAAAAAGACACAAGATCAGGGACATTCTTGCCCTGATCACAAAATAGATCTGACAAGTTACCTTGCATTAGAAAAGTCTCTTTTTTAATAATTTATTTTTAAATGTTTATGAGCTAAAAGAAAAAAAAACACCAACTCCAGAAATAGCTCAAGCTAGGTGGACTCTCTGTACTGCCGACATTGCATTAACAAAAATCTGTGTCCACGATGGCTTCATAGGCAAAAAGTGGTTCTTATTTTCTACCATTATAGGCTGCCACAAACTAATCCAAAGCATTTGACATATGAGCACGGCACAGTGTATCCTATGGTCAACATTATGCTGTAAAAGCCCAGTGCATTGTGGTACTCTAATGAGCACTTCCTGTTTTCTGGAAGGTGGATATGAGTATAATGAGCAGGGGGATCTTTGTAAATGAATCAGTGTTCAGGTCTGTAAAATCACATCTTCTCCCGAGTGTACCAGCAGGCAATCTAAGCACTGACTCACCATATCTCTCTGTAGAAAGACACACCGCTCTCTCTTTCTTTCACGCACACATACATACACACAGGCACACACACAGGCACACAAATGCAGGCAAACAAAATGGAAAATGTTACCGGTACAAAAGTGCACCCGTCTATTTCCGAATGCAGCCCCTGCCAAAGATAGAGCTGTCCTAACAGTCCTAATGGTGTTGTAGTGCATCATGACACATGCATCCATTTAAAAAAGAAAGGGAGAGGGAGGGCGAGAGAGAGAGAGAGAGAGAGAGAAAGGGAGAAGGGGAAAGGGAGACGGGGAGAGATACCCTGTCTAGAAACCCCGTGCTGACATTAACCAGGTCTGCCGGACCGTTTGTTTGTCCTCTCATCTCTCTCTCACTCTCTCTCTCTCTCTCTCTCTCTCTCTCTCTCTCTCTCTCTTCTCTCTCTCTCTCTCTCTCTCTCTAGAGACACAAGCTCAGGTTTTCACGGCCTTCGAGTTCAGAGGGGGATGTCTGCGTCTCTGTGGTGTGGACGAGCAGGGAGTTCGGACTGACCTCACCCTGGTGATGTATCTCTCCCTCTGCACGGCTGGCATTTTAGGGGCCACTGCAGAGATATTATCTCCCCTGAACATTCTCCACATTAAATCCCTGCCACGACTGCCGGGCTCGTCTCAAATCATTTATGCTTTGTTCTTGCAGGGCCTTAAGAATATTTCATTAGGGGGATGTATTTCCTCTCTGCCCATTAAACTATGAATGTTTCATGGCTCATCTTTGTCCCATCGTACCTCCCACACTCACACATCTCAATCCCAGTTGAACCGAATGTTCCTAACGCAATTTAAGCAGTCCCCGCACCACTGGCACTCCGCAGCAGCACTGGAGTATTTATGTCTGTTGCTCTCATGCCCGTGTCTCTCTGTTGATCCAGTCGTGTTACATACCGCACTGTCCCCAACATCGCTCCGCTCATTTAGAATTAATCCAACCATGACCCCCCTGACCACACACACACACACACACACACACACACACCCACACACACACACACACACACACACACACACACACACACCCCTTGTCTCACTCTCTCACCCACGCACACACATGTATACACCACACACGGAGAGGACACAATGACATTCTTCCTTTACACACACTCACATGCCAAGCCACACTCACACACAAACACACACTATCTGTGACTCCTAATCCATGTACAGCACACAGGATCTCCCCCTCAGTGTGTATAGGTCAGTACGTTAGCGTGGCCAGAGCTACCGACTCGTCCTCAACATCTCCCGTGCCTGGTTATCACGCACCCACGCGCCGTGAGACAGAAGGGCGCTTCGGCGCCACAGCTCCGGCCCCTTGAAACTCTCTAATTGAATCAGCAGAGGCACCTTCTGACTTGTGATTGGATTAGGAGCGATGCGGCACCCACAGCTGTCCCGAGAAAAGAGAGCTCAACTAACTGTCATTACTCCCATGGCACATCCCCTGGGGGGGGTCACATGGTCAATGTAACTCACTTTCCGATTTCAACTTACAACAGTCAAAATTGTTATCGTTTTTGTGTACCGATTCAGATTTCCATCTATAGATGTGTTTCATTGTCTGTCTCTGCCAAGGGTGATGTTTGATACTTGAGTGCGGTGTTGCTCGCTATCACAGTTACGGTAATGTCAACATTCAAAACCTCATGACATTATGCGCAGAGGACGACTGTTCTTTGTGTAATATGATGCAGTGATCTTGCGTTAATCAGCACACGTAAGGAGATTTGATGGAACAGAGAGGTCGTATTGATTCTGATCTAATATTACAACTGCGAATTTAACAGTGCTTCCTGGGTCAAGATTAAACCCTGAGATTAAAAGACCCTGAGATTTACAAAGAAATATATTTACATTTAAACCCATGTAACATATCCAAGACCAGCCACTTCAACAATAAAAACAATTGAAGATGTAAAATTTGATGAGGATGAGGATGATGAAATTATTGATGATGACTGAATTGCTAATGAGGATGGAAATGTTGAATAAAACATTTTTTCTTGACACTAAGAACAGTATGCAGAACTGAGGGATCATACATGTGAAAGTTTAATGTTTTGCATAAAAAATCTAATTTAAACACACTAGACCTTGCACCCTGATCATCAATCATATTAAAAAAAGAGAAAAGTGATTAAAAAAAGAAAGTGAGGAATGGAAAAATTAGACAACCACGCCGAAAGCAGCATTGCTTGACAGAGAGGCTCGCCTGTTGTATGGTTCAAACATCAGAAAGCAGACACTTCATACTAAAATACTAAAACAGTATCAAACTAGATCTGACACATTCCCACTGTCCGCTCTTGTCCTTTCCAGTAATGCAAACACAGGTGCTTTGACGTGGCTTTAACGTGGCCTAGATAAATATGTTTTTCCATCTTTTTTTAGCAACCGAAATGTTTAACTATTCCCTTGAGACGCTTCTACGAGACGAGCCAACTTGGCCCCCGGTCACCGAGCGTGGCGAGTGAAACAAGCGGGCCGGCTATACTAATCACAGGCTCAATGTAGCATGTGAACGCTGTTGCACATGTGAGCTGCAACCCCACCCCCAACCCCGACCTTGTATGCCTTGTTTAGCCATAGCACTCACAGCCTCCATGAGACATGAGAATGAGAGAGAGTGAGAAACATGAGAATGAGAGAGAGTTGATCAACAGTGAGGAATTCAATCCTACAAGTTCAAGGAAGCTACAGCCGCACAGTTGCTGATCCTTTCTTTTCTTTTTCTTTTTTTACACAACCTGACTCAACAGACAAGGCAGGAGAGAAGCATCAGAAAAAGTCTGTTCAGTTCAAACAGGTACAGCATGGTTGAAAAACTATCCCAAATAACATTTCCATCCAGTACTGTTTTTTTTAGAGAACATCTGAAGATATATTTCTTTCTTTTTCTCTCTCTCTCTCTCTCTCTCTCTCTCTCTCTCTCTCTCTTTCTCGCTCGCACACAAACACTTGTGCAGGAACTTGTTAGACTTTACTGGGAAGACAGCACTGCCAAATTAGGACGCTGATCACCACAGAGATTAAAGTGAAGAGAAGGTTCTGTGTTGGATGTAACATGGATGACGTCATCCTTCTCCCAATGGGATGCAAAGCAGACATGGAGACAGAGCTGCCGGGGGAGCTTAAAGAAGAGAAGGGCACCGAGCGACAAGGTAGTGTGTGTGTGTGTGTGTGTGTGTGTGTGTGTGTGTGTGTGTGTGTGTGTGTGTGTGTGTGTGTGTGTGTGTGTGTGTGTGTGTGCGCGTGTGTGTGTATTTGAGTGTGAGTTTTGGCTTAAGGTAGTGTGTGGGTGTGTGTGGGTGTGTGTGTGTGTGTGTGTGTGTGTATTTGAGTGTGAGTTATGGCTTAAGGTAGTGTGTGTGTGTGTGTGTGTGTGCTTGCGTGCGTGCGTGCGTGCGTGCGTGCGTGCGTGCGTGCGTGCGTGCGTGTATTGTTCATGCACAATTACATGTATTAAAATGAATATTTGTTATACAGAAACCACATATAATTGCATGTGATGAAGTGAATAGGTTTTGTGTGGTTGTTGTTGCTGTTTGTTTGTATTTACACTGCCCCGGTTTTCACAGGTTCTTTGTAGTTTGGGGTTTGTGTACGACAGTATTTCACACATGCCTCCACTATGTCAGTGACAGTGGCTTTCTATTGCCCTATAATTGTTGTGGAGCCCCGGAAGAAGCCGAAAAGAGCTGATAAAGAATTACCACACATCAGAGAGGAAGTAGATGACTGTGAGAGAGCGGATATCTGTTATGACAGACAAGCACTTCTCATCGACATCAGACATACTGGGCGTCTTTTAACCATACATAAGGCCTATTGTTTGGGGTGTGGGCCTTTGAGTGTTTGGTGACGTAAGTGTAAAAAAAACAGCATCTAGAAGGCGTGGAAACCCAACTGACCCAACTGACACAACATAAAAATAGAAAAGCATCATACATTTCGTAATTTGACTCACAAGGCCGTATACAATGTGTGTTGTCAATGTGTTAGTGAAGTCTAAATCGCTTTGACTTTATGAGTGTGCAGGAATCAATGCAAGGAAATTGCCTTGTGCCAGGATGCTATTAGTACATTCACAGTTAGGCCATATTCAGACATACACAGGCAGTGTGAGCATATTAGCACCATATTAACACCACCTCGAATTAGAGCCCATGGCGTTGTGTGTTGTTATGTCTACACACTCTCTGAAAGGAATCCTTGCAAGTTCAAAGCAACCAACAGACCAATTATCCAGGCGCACTATTTGTAATTCAAGCCAAAAAAATAAAAAAAATATGATGCATCTAGATTTGAGAACGATGGATGTGTGAAATTAGACGTGTAGATATCTGTAATAAGTGTTGCCAGGCACAATCTGCTGTTTTTTCCGTCCTCGTGTTGAACTTGAAAATACCTCTGTGGAAATGATATGGAATGCCATCTTATGCAAGGTGTTTTGCAGTAATTATGATCTGGAGTTATTAATCCCTGGGCAGCTTTTGACTGACAGCGGTGTTGTTTTATCACGAACACCGGAGAACCCAATCTATGACAGGGAAGACAAATATACAGTTATGCCAAATAAAACGTGGAGAAGTATGGAAAAATAAACTGTAAACATTACTTGGAGGACCATGCAATTTTCATGGCTTCACAGAGACAGGTCTGTTATATTTGGAAATAAAAATGTCAAAAGCTAAAACAAACAGGGGATACACTTGCACACGTATCATATTAAAATAACTTATAACTTTTTAAAATAACTGCATCATATAATTGTTTTCTGTTAACCTGTCTTTAATGATCTGGCTGTATGTTAGGGCACGCTGCTGTGGTTCTGTATGTACATCTATATGAGAAAGATGAAATGTCTGTTTCTGGTCTAAATAGTGAATACAGTAGGAACTCATTCACAATACAAACACCTGAATCAGTTTCATACTGTCACATTCTTTTAATGGGTTTTTACTGAGGTTGCAACCCTTTTAGAAACAGGACAAAAATGATTCTGAAAATGATGCCGCATTTAGACCCTTTCACATGTGGCATAAAGGCAATTTCTACGAGATGACAGATTCAGTTTCCATCCAGGCACTGTGCCTGGCCCCATCCACAAAGCAGACGACACAGCACACCGCAACACAACCACATACAGAAACAGCTCCATCTCACCAGATACGAAGACAGATGGCACGAGGGGAAACAAATTATAGGCCAGTACAAAACTACAGGGAAGGATTGTTTAAATTTGACAGTGACACTATGATTTGTGCTGTCATCAAACCCATCAAAGCAGATAAATTATATAGCCACGGGAAAAAGTTTGTTTGTTTTTCATCTCCGAATAGTCATGTACATTTGCTAGAAATTCAGTTTTTTGAAAGCATGTGGCCCCACTCTGGCAAACAGCATGTCAGTATGGACAGAGAGAGAAACTATTTTTGGCAGCTATGACCTCACTAAATAATGAATATTAGCTGTAATAACAAAACTCGCAGGGACTGACGAAAGCTCAGCCAAGCACAGAGCAGCATTAAAATCAACTCCTCTGGCACCTGCAGTGAATCGCACTCATTTGTTTGTCTGTGATAACCTGCTTGAATAACTTTGCATCTCTCCTCCATTCCCTGGCACTCAATCTCTGTCGACAGCTTTAGGTCTACAAAGCCCGCAACAGCTTGTAAGACATTGTGAACGAGATTCAATCCAGAACATTCAAAAAAAACGTTTGTATTTTTTTCTCCCCCCAAGCCTCACAAGAATTTAGAAGTGGACGTGTAGAGTATCTTATGAAGTGTGATACTCCACGAGCACAAAGGCAAAGACTACAGAATATTGATTTTAACAGCATGAAACAATGTACGCTGGTTATGAAATCCCATCGAAAACATACACAGATTCATCATCCATCAGCAAGCCAGACATACTGGGAATATCAAACAGGACAGCTACATCCAACCACTCATTCTGAATCATTAGAAAGTACAGCAGACATATATACAATTGTCCGTCACTATTTATCCATCCATTTTAAATTCCAGCATATTGACAACATGATATTTAAAGCTTATTTGTTAATTGGGCCTTAACATAACAACAGGAAGAAAGAACATATACAGACTATTTTTAATTGCTAAGGTTTTAAGAACACAGAGTGCATGCGAAGTGGAAGTCTTTCCCTCATGGACAACAGCACCGTGTGTATTGTTAAATCATAAAGACACTACTTGACATTTAGACCCTGTGGCTCCGGTCCATCCTCTCTCTGCCTCTGGTTGTCTACCTGATACAATTCACAGTTTAATACTTTACATAGTGACAGCTACATTTGTTGACAAGATGATTGTTCCAAATTGATTATTTGAACTTCATTTGTATGTTTAATGGGTTATTCATTAAATTGTATTTGGTCTATGAATGATAACTGTGTTATTTTGTGTGTATTCGTAATATGTTATCATTCTTTACTTTCATTCAGTTTTATACAGTGTGCTGCATTTCTCAATGCAAGGTTTAAATGACAATATCAATTATTCTTAAGCTTGGAACTAGTGTCATTGATGGGTAAATGGGTGTCCTAAGCAGAAATCTATAATTGTGCTCTCACTGGTTCACATGAAAGTGTATGCAGTACACAGTTGTTGCCTCCTCCACAGGGATGACCTATCAAAAACACAATGATTACTCGGAATATAGACATAGAGATAAGAAGGGCTTCCCAGAATACATTTCATCACAGACGATTTGTTTTTTGTTTTTTAATTGCAAAAAAAGCTCCAATGGTGTCCAATGACCTGCAGTGACACATCTAGAAAACACATCTAGAAAACACATCTAGAAGACGCATCTAGAAAACAGAAACCAACAATATGTAGTGCAACAACAATTAGATGCATCCAACATTCACCACTAACATCACTGGATGTCAAACCATACTAAGGCCCATTAATACATCCCACAGATTCCTGATGACTACTGGTAAAAAAATATGTTTCAAAGTCTCTGAAAGGTATTCATCCTGTCTGTGTGTCTCTCTGCACATAGTGAAACACGTGTGGGGGAAGTGTGATTGTTCTGTTTGTTTTGATAGGTGATGTAGGAGTGAAGGGGTAGTCATTTCCAGAGCGTGAAGGTTTCATTTCGGATGATGTCTGAGGAGTCTCCATGGTGTTCTAAGCATCTGATGCTCTGCATTAACTGACTTGCACATTCACCTTTATGAATTGTCTACATTTTGAAAGGGATGATGTTTATAAAAAAATGTTGGTATGTTACCTCAATAATGTTCCATCCATCAGTAGATTTAATGTCAAAACTAAATATACTATAAATAAAAAAGCATTGTAGCTGTGAAAAACACATCTGAGAAAAGATGCTGTTTTACATCCTGTTTCTTCTTTTAGGAGCTTTGCTGAGATACTACAAACACTAAAATAATATGCGATTTGAATCTGACTGTGAGGTGAATGTGTCCATTGTCCGTGAGATGAGCTGACTTTCGGGAAGCTCAGTCTCTGCCAAAAGTAGGGATCTCACCCGCATCAGCCAGATCTCCCTCACAGACACACTCACACGCAGCAGACCAATAATCAGCACATTTTTTTTTTTACTAGGGTGCTAACGCGTGACTTCTCTTAGCCCGAAACACTTCTGGTCTGTTTTACACCCTGATGCTTTTAACCCTCCCCTCAACTCAGAGCACAAACACAAGGGTGTTTCTCACTCAGTCTCTGTCCATCTTTACATCTATCCCTCTCCTTTTCTCTTTTTTCTCCCTCCTTCTTCTCTGCAACATTTACCCGGTCTAGAGAGATCAGGGGTATTTATGGAGGGGGGGGACTGGGTGTCAAGGCAACCGCAGAGTTTGGTTTGAAACGGCAGTGAGATGATAAGAAGTGGCCTAGTGAGACCAGCTCAACACTGCGGCTCTGACTGAGAGGAACGCCACACCAGTGTCTGGGGAACGGCAGTGGTGGGATGACTCGATGCAAGGGGGAGTCATAGCTGGGAGGACCAGTACAGGACAAAACAAATAATCTAGAGTGGTATTTAACCTAAACTCAATTTATGATCCATTCACAAATCATGTTCAGAAGGTGATGAGCAGATGAGACTGCAATGATGGATATCACTGGTAAACTGGCGCATTAGAGTTCTTTCTCTTTAAGATAAAAAGTCATTTTTTCCCTATTGAGTGCTTTCATTATATTTCTGATGCAAATGCTGCAATACTGAAACTGAAACTAAATTCATTATCCCGAGTATATTCTGAATTCATTCTTTCATAAAATATATGAAACATGACTAATTTTTCTTTTCTCCAACCTCGCAAAAATCTGGAGGGGGTAAGCGGGGGGGGGGGGAGGATGGGGTAAAGTCCATTTGGGGTTGGGTGGCTGACAAGGCCAAACAGCGCAACACGACACACTTCTTCTTCTGTGTTGCAAACATTTTCTCAGCTATATGGTTGTGGGTTGCAGTCAGACAGTACTGCAGTCTGAATTTCCATCAGTGAAGTTACCATGCATGCTGTGACAACATGAGGGCATGTTATGTCTTGCTAACTAATATGAGGAAAAAAGAACAATACAGACTTTGATAATTTATGCGTATTTCTGCCTGGAGAGTCCTGACTCTATGATCAGTACTGTGGAGCCAACAGATTCCTATAATCACTTTCATGTCCAGCTAAAAGAAGAGACCAGTTTTAAATGATGCTTAATGCAAAAAAATTAAATAATAAATACAATTGTTAATTTCACTATTTTGCATTCTTTGTAAACATTTTTCAAGTCGTGTTATTACATTGCCGGAAAGCATAACCTAAATATACACCTGTTTTCCGTTATTTCCCTATATACAGTAGATGTGTTGTGTTAAATGACATATGAGTTTCGTGGTCAATGATTTGCAGTACACTGACACATCTTACATGCATAACTGCTAGTCTTGTTTACATGCAGGCAGAATAGATATAATTATATTATTTTGTATGTGGTTTCCTTGAAAACCTTGCATTCAACAAGCTTCAAGCTGCATTTTCCTGCTTGCTACTATATGAGTGATCATCTGAATGGGCAGCACAATAGCCCATTTTCAAGGCAGGGGCCAGCTTATTCATGTATTGATCTCCATGTCAGACAAGGGCCGCTGAGGAGGCTGGGGGGGAGACAAGTCATGGAGGGGCAGGGGTGTATCACCAGCAAACCATTTCCGACATTTCCATGAAACGCTGGCATCCACATTCCAGCTCCCATTTATCATGGACAAACACACATACACACGCGCGCAAGGCAAAAACTACTCTACTGTGTGATATCTTCCTCGACACACACACACGCACACACACACACACACAGCATCATTCTCTCTCTTCATCCATCTCGCTCTCTTTCTCTCACTGTCTGTGTGCCTTCTCACAGTTCTTGGGGAATGTGAGTCGCATCAATAAGCGGCCATAAGAGAGCCATCAGACGGGTGGTCCAGTGGTGGCAGAAAATAGAGAAAGAGAGAGAGAGAGACAGAGAGAATAGAGAAAGAGAGAGAGAGAGAGACAGAGAATAGAGAGAGCGGAGGAAAAGAACAGCTTCCCGTCCATTCTGTTATCATGTGCATGGGCTGGAGAAGCTTGCTTATCAAGGATCCCCATCGAGGGGCCGTGAGGAGACTGCACTGGAACCACCCCGGACACTTGCGTGTCAGGGGATAATTAAGTGAGGCAATTCCAGATCTGTCAAAGTCAGCTCTCCTGCTCATCACAAGGAGGCAGGGGAATTAGGTAAGATGGTAGCAGTGCACAGCAAGCATACACAAGGGTACCAGAGAGCTACTTGTAGCACACACACACACACACACACACACACACACACACACACACACACACACACACACACACACACACACACACACACACACACACACACACACACACCAAAACCACAGCCAGAACATCAACTCATTTGCCATCTATCACTTGGCAGTATTGATCTATTTCCATAGAAAAAGAAGGAGCGAGTGAGTCATTTGAATCGACAGTGCCCCAGATTACTCACACACAAGGGGGAAAAGAAAGCATTCGGTGGGCATCTCGAGACCAGCACCCGAGCACACATAAATCTCCACTGTGTGCTTAATCACCAGCTGGAGCAATTAACAAACAGACATAAAATGCAAGTGTTGCACTAAACATGGAAGGTCTTCATTTCTACAGTATAGTGTGTATATAGGATACAGGATATTCTTTTTTGAGAGCCTACATATCAACCAAATGTAACAGAGATGTAAACCAACTAGAAACTTAAAACAGCATTGTTTTGAAATGAAAGCTCATTATACATTCAATTACAGAGAGAGCAGCAGACCTGTCTTTCCGGGAGACGTGCGCCTATCAGGGTATAAATAACAGCCAACTGATGTGCAACTACAAATGCAGCTCGCACTCAGCATCAAAATACAAATGACACATTGAGCATGAGAGAGATAGATGCAGGATGCTTAATGGCTTGTCAGAGATAAATTGTTCATCAATGAGCTGTTTAGGTGGATGCTCAGCGACAGATGTGGTATGAGAGAGAGAAAAACAGCTTGAAGGAAACAGAGAGGGGGGGTTGGGGGGGGTGGGAGAGAGAAAATGGAAAAGGAACATAAAGTATTCAATCCTACCTCAGTGATGGTGTCTGCTCCTCGTGTTGATGTGAAAGTGCAGGCTTCGACCAGGCAGGGCATGGGGAGAGAGAGAAAGAGGACGTGCGTGTGTATGTGTGTGTCCCCAACTCGCAGTCTCCTACGAACAGGCTGCTACAGACAACCCAGCCGCGGTAGCAAAGCCCCTTCACTGAGTCGCGGTAACATCCCTCCCCTTCAGCATGAATTAATTAAACATTTTTCCCTGCTTCCCTCTCTTTCTCTTTCTCTCTCTCTCTCTCTCTCTGTCTCTCTCCTTCCTGCTCTCTCGTGATTGTTCTCCCCTACAGTTAGCTTTGTAGCTGCAGTCAGGTTAAAATGTCCCTGCACTTTCTTTTCTGACACGCTGTTTACACCGCGCCACTCTCTATCGCTCTCCCTCGCTTTCGCACTCGCTCAGTCTCTCTCTCTCTGCCTCTCCCTCCCACTCATGCTCTCGCTGCCTCGGTCTCTCGCTCTCTCTCTCTCCCTCCCTCTCGCACACATGCTCTCGCTCTCTCTCATCGACTGTGCAATGTCACAGTGCTCCAGAGAGCTGTCTCTCCCTCATAAAGCACCAGTGCTCATGTCTCTATGCATCCGTCTCTCTTGTGTAGCTTTGCGCCCCGGTTCCACTCCTGTTACTCTCCATTTCTTCACTTCCCTGCAGTGAGACTCTTCACCCCTTTTCAGCCTTTTCTTCCTCTCCACTATATCCTCTGACTCAAAGAATGCATGCAAACACATATCTTTTGCTTTCAAAATACAGCCTAAAACTCTCTCTCTTTTAAATACACACTGAAATGAACCTTAAAGTATAATCCAGAACCCTACAAAAGTGCACATGTTGATACTATATAAAAACAGATGTAATAAAAAAATATTTGTAGCTTTCAGAAAAAAATTAGAGTTAGGAAGAAAATGAAAGAAAAAGAACCCTTTTTGACAACACTTTTGTCCACTGATTCTTTGTATAGGTTTATGCTTATGGAGAAATTAGAAAAATATAGCAGAATTGAATGAAAGGCTAAAGTAGACTGACTCACTGAAAATAATTACTTAAGTGCTTTCAGTAAAAAAATAACAATGCAGGCCAGTCAATGTACATTACATTTTTGCAAAAACAGATGTAATAAAAAAATATTTGTAGCTTTCAGAAAAAAATTTAAGTTAGGAAGAAAATGAAAGAAAAAGAACCCTTTTTGACAACACTTTTGTCCACTGATTCTTTGTATAGGTTTATGCTTATGGAGAAATTAGAAAAATATAGCAGAATTGAATGAAAGGCTAAAGTAGACTGACTCACTGAAAATAATTACTTAAGTGCTTTCAGTAAAAAAATAACAATGCAGGCCAGTCAATGTACATTACATTTTTGCATCGCTGCCTATAATGTCTTGAAAGTCAATGAAATATTAAGGACTAAGTGCTTAATGAACAATTATCAAAAGAATGACAGGGGTTCAGAATTGCTGCAATAAGTACAATACATCACATCAAAAAGAAAAGCAATTATTCATGACAAATACTGTAGATGCGATACTTGGAGTGTGGGGTGAAAACATTTCTGCTTGCTTAGGACAGATATGTGAACTTTGTGTGTGTAAAAGTAAAACAGAAGAATATGTGAAGTTCAAATGACACCTCTCAGTAAATGTCATAAGCAATGACGTAAGCCAAGCAAAGGTCAGGCTAACAGAGTGTCAGCTGGAAGAGGGAGGGGTATGGGGGCTTATCAAACAAATTTTAGCCAGCCGTGATGTGAGTTAAGCTTTTGCAACTCCGCCATTCCGCTGTTTAATTTCAGAAGAACACAAAAGGCCAAAAATAGCAAATGTGGGCTCCACCCCGGCAGCACGATCAAAACCAGACGTTTTTCGCCTGCACAGACTTTCGGTTCGAGTGCCCTCACCCCCTTCATTTTTCTCCTCTGCGTAACCAACTTACATAAGGAATTTAACGCCAAACCACCTTGAACATGTGACTACAAAGTGCTTCCCAGTGCTAATGTCATCAAACAGCAACTTGTAATACAAGTCCATTGTTCTTATTATGCATGCTGTACCTGCCCCAGTTAAACAAATGGGCTGACTGCTAAATTATATATTTTATATATATAATATATATTAATATATATTATATATATAATTACCTGTATACACAAAACATGCTATTGCTTTGTTAAATTCCAAAATGACCAGATGAAAAATCCAGAAAAGTCCAGTGGTTTAACAGAATTGTTTTTTACTTTTAATGTCAAGGACAGCTAGGAAACCTCAGGCGTATCACATTATGTAATGAAGCACCGGATGACTTGATGAGGTGTTTCTAAAGCCCTATCACACCCCAGTGGATCTGATAGGCATATCTGAATGTAGCGACCCTGACATGAAAAGCATATTAGCTTAGCAAACAATTCACTGAGGCACTAGTTTCACTGCAGGACCATACTGTCAATGATG
>NW_024880055.1:0-35000 GCF_900700415.2 Clupea harengus
AAAAAAAAAACTTTTTTGTTCACCCCATTATAGAAGCTTTTGCTTAAATTCCTGCACAATTTGTTCAGTTATATGGTGGAGGAGTTGTTGCCCACAGGGGTGGCAGCCCTCTCGTAGAGAAAGTGTGTGTGTGTGTGTGGTGCTTTGCACTTTTGCACTTTTGCACGTGTGTACTCTTTTTGCTGCACAGAGTGCCTCCTAGCTGGGAGGATTAAAAGCATTTTTGCACATGTTTGCTTTGTTTGCACATCTAAAATCTTGCACAGAGTGCCTCTTAGTTAGGAGGATTTAACATTTTGCACATGTTTGCGTTTTTTGCACAGTGTTGGGCAAACTGCACTATGTGCCTTTTTTGAGTGGCTGCCCTCAGGAGGGTTAGCTTCTTTAGACCACCATTTTACTGAATAAATTGTATAGTAAGATATTTTAAGGGAGGGGAGCTTATATAACAAAATAAAAAGCCCCCTACCACCAAAAAAGGCGGTTTCTTATTGCAGGAAAGGGTGAATAATATGAAATAAATCAGTGGTTTTATTTTTATTAACTGTAGACATCCAGAATTTGATATTTCAGAGATATGGAGAGATGGACAACGGTGGTCAGAAGGGGGAAGGGGGGAAGGGGAGCTCCCCAACAAAACAACAGGGAAGGGAGGAATCGGGAGGATGCGGGGACATCCGGCAACCATCCTGAAAGGCTGGAGAAGAGGTACTTCAAATTGCTTCAGGCTATCCATCATGCTGAGGTGATTGAGAGTACCCACCAGACAAACAGGTTTCCAGCCGGTATGCTGAGACAGGTTAATAAACTAACATCATTTATTAAACCATCGTCCCCTAGGGAAGAAACATCATCCAGGGTGAGGAGCAATACCGATGAGTGGATGAAAAACAATATGAACATATTGAAAGACCACTATGATTCGGTTATTGCCCTCGCCCTGGAAAACCTCCCGATTTTCGAACAGGTTGCTTGGGACAAAGCGTTAGCATATGGCAGGGGCAGGTACAAACGTCGCCTTACCGAATCCTCCATTGCCACTCTCTCGACCCTAGTGGGGGGTGTAAGGCCTCCGGCGGGACGGGGAGTGGGGGAGGGGGTTTGAACGAGGGAGAGTGGCCGAACTTGCTGTCTGCAGAACAGGGGACACCTGGTTACATCTCAGGTCCCAACTCCATCACTGGTCCTGCACGCAGGGAGGTCCAAACACCTCGGCCACCAAGGCCAGCTCGAACAGACCGTGAGTGCCGCCTAACTGCTAGACTTTGTAACATCTCTGGACCTAACGCTAGTCCCAGCTCTAACCCTAACCCCAATTCCAATCCTAACCCTAACCACCACCCTAACCCCATTCCTAAACCTAACCACAATCCCAAATCCTACCCTAATCCCAAACCTATCCCCAATCCTAAACCTAACCCCAATTCCAACTCTTACCCTAACCCTAAACCCTGTCCTGAACCTAACCCCCATTCAAGTCCTAACCCTAACCTTAACCTTAACCCCAGCCCAGAACCTAACCCCATCCCAGATCCTAACCCCAGTCCCAATCCCGGTCCTGAATTGATTTTCAGTCAGGACATTAATTTAGAGGGGTTCTCCCTAAGATCTCTTGCTTCCCCTATACCCCTACCGTTGCCACTCCCTGCACTCACCTTTGGTGAAGTGTTGTCCACCCAGGTTAATCCTGAGCTTGTATCGGGAAGGAGACTTCAGGTCTGCTTAGCTGAAGTCCATCAAGCTGCCCTTTCATGTAGCTTAGAAAGCAACCTGGGTTTCCAACCCAATTTCGATCTCAGCATGTCAGAGGGTTCAGATGAGGCCGGGGAATGTGAGAGGGATGACTTACCTGGTCCCAGAGAGGGTGATGCTCCACATACTAATGTGGCAGTGGTGATTCCAGAGTCACAACTTCTGGTGGAGGTGGAGAGGGAACCTACCTTGGAGAAGGAAGCCTCCTCTAGTCGGGAAGGTGACTCTCCTGAGGTGGGGATCCTCACTCGCCGGAAACCCATCCGCCACTGTAACACATACCAGAAAGGAGTAAAGTGGAGTTTAGAGATTAACCAACCGGTGATTGTGGTGGGGGATTCTAATCTGTCTAAGATTCCAGAATTTCAACATCCTCTGGTTCAGATAGATAGTTTCCCTGGGGCTCAAATTCTCCATCTCAAAGAGATCCTGGGTAAACTGAACCCCTGCCTCACAACCCAGAAAGTCATTCTCTCTGTAGGTTTAAACAACTGCCTTAGGAGGAATAGGCCCACGACAATTAAAAAGCAGTTCCAACAATTATTGTCGAGGGCGAAAACGATATTCCCTCGAGCAGAGATTGTGATCCCTCTGATCCAGTTTTCCCCACGGCTTCAGCCGGAATGTAAAACCCTTTTAGAGGAAGTTAACATCTTTCTGGAGGCTAACTTCAGAACTCTAAAGGGGATTGAGGAAAATCAGTTCCGGGTGAGCCAGAAAGACCTCATTCATTGGACTGCTGGCACTGCAACCAAAATATTAAATTCTTGGATGTCACAGTTAAACTAAGAGTAGGGGGACCTAGAAATTCTATTCAGCCCCACTCAAATATTTTAAATCTTTCACTTACCTTTTTTT
Organism: Clupea harengus; assembly: GCF_900700415.2. Taxonomy (NCBI): domain Eukaryota; kingdom Metazoa; phylum Chordata; class Actinopteri; order Clupeiformes; family Clupeidae; genus Clupea; species Clupea harengus. The sequence goes on from NW_024880055.1 coordinate 2,611, forward strand.
TATCGGAGGCGGAAGAAATGCTGCTAGAGAAGGGCCTCTATTTTATTCCGACTCCATCAGTGGTGGACAGGCAAGCACTTCGGAGAGACCTACACAAGTATCATAGAAAACTGAAGCTGTTAGATCATTTTGACTATGCCACTGATTTCGATCGAGAACCTTTTATCAATCCCTCGACTTGGGAACCTGATTGGGATTCTGTTTCAGAACCCATTAAAGAACTAATCAGGAGAGATATTCGGGTCCTCGAGAGGATCGGTTGCAAAAGTGAACAGGAGAAGAATCTATCAACAGGGGAAAGAGAAGCATTAAATAAATTAAAAAATAACCAGGATATAGTTATCAAACCTGCTGACAAGGGGTCAAAAATTATTATAATGGATAAAAATCAATATTTAACTGAAGCATACAGACATTTAAATAATACAAATCATTACTTACCTTCAACCGGCTCTGTTCAACTGGAAACCCAGAGAAAGATCCGGGAGATTGTGGGTCGTCTGTATGAAAAAAAGATAATTTCGGCCAAACAAAAATATTACCTGTCCGGTGAGGACCCTCCACGTCCACGTAAATTTTATCTTCTACCGAAGATCCACAAAGATCCAGAGACCTGGACGGTCCCACATCAGGTTCCCCCCGGCAGACCGATTGTATCTGACTGCGGGAGTGAATCATATAGGATAGCTGAATTTATTGATTATTTTCTCAACCCCCTGTCACAGAAACATGAGAGCTATATTAAGGACACTTATGAATTTGTGAAAAAACTAAAACAGATCATATTGCCACCTGGTGCGATGCTCTTTTCTGTTGATATCGATTCCCTTTACACTAATATTGAAACCCAGTTGGGTCTTGAAGCAGTGCGAGAGGTTTTTAATAAATACCCTGACCCCACGAGACCGGATGAGGCTCTCCTCACACTTTTGGAATTAGGCCTCACAAAAAATGATTTTGAATTCGATTCCAAATTTTATCTCCAGGTCCATGGAACTGCTATGGGCAAGAAGTTTGCTCCGGCCTATGCCAATATTTATATGGCGGGCTGGGAGCGAACTGTCTTCCCCAAATGCAGAAAATTACCCGATTTTTATGTACGGTACCTGGATGACATTTTTGGTATTTGGAGTCACTCGATGGCCGATTTCTGTGATTTTATTGCGGTCCTGAACAGCCATCATCCCTCGATCTCCGTTAAATACAATCTACAACGGGATAAAATAGAATTCCTAGACACCGAGGTGTTTATTGATAGGAAGGAGAATGGAGAGGGCAGTCTAGGAACAAGGGTATTCTTTAAGCCGACCGACACCCACGCACTGTTACACAAGTCCAGTTACCATCCGAAGCACACCTATCGGGGAATTGTGAAATCACAATTAATAAGGTATCACAGGATTTGCACAGTGGCGGAGGATGTCGAGTCGGCGACCAGGACCCTGTTCCAAGCCCTTAGACTTCGGGGGTATAGTAGGACTTTCCTCCGGGGTATTAAGGTGGATGTCCAACAACATTTTCAACAAGGGTTGAGATTTGGTAGAGGGACAATATTCACCATCTTGTCCCCTTGGTCTCTACCCTGTCTCCAGCCTCCTTGACACTAAATTCTAAGATCAAAAGTAATTTTAAAAGGGTACAGGACCGCTTTGAACCACTTTCAGATTTTAAAATTATAGCAGCATTTAGAAGGAATAAAAACATCAAAGACCTTCTAGTACATGCCTCCCTGGGCGGCGGACACAACAAAGAAAAACTCAATAGGCATTTTAAAAGTATTAAGTTTATTCAAAATCAACATACTCACCTGGGTGAACCTGTCTGGCATGTTTCCAGGCCTGAGTCAGCTAACCTGGTATATTGTATTGAGTGCAGCATCTGTAGCAGGTTGTATATTGGTCAGACCAAGAACAGCCTGTTGCAGAGGCTGAAACAACATCTTTACTCGATCGATAAAACCGGCAAAGCGACCTACCTGTATGAACATTTTAGACAGCATGGGAGTGAAAACCTCGGTATCATGGGGTTGGAGTCGGGATCCTGGTGGTCGGATAGACAGAGACTGGCGAGGGAGAGACAGTGGATTGGGAAACTAAACACAGTTTATCCCCATGGTCTCAACCAAATTAGTTAGAACCGATCAAGGAGTAGATTCCTAACATGGGTATTAAAGTGGTCTTGGAATGGGAAATACACCTTATGCTATTTATATATTTTATTATGTATGTGGTTTTACCTTGAGGGGTGACTTCCACATGAATTGGGGCCCCCCCAGGGAACATAGCACTTATTTATATTTTATCTGTGTTTTAATATTAAGAGGTGTTGATTTCCCCTATGAAATTTCCCAGGACCCCCTTATATTTGTTAAATAAGAAAACAATGAATTAATACCTACTTACCTCCTCCAATGATAGTCGGAATACCTCCATCGAGACCCTCAAGGATATCTGGTGATCTTTTGAATATAGAGATAGATAACCTAAAAAACAAAAACAGAAAAGTTAATGAAACTAGAGTTCAATGACGAAAACCCTGGTTTGAGAAACCATAAGTGTTAAAATAAATTATAGGTATCGTGAGCCCGTGCATTCTGGCTGCCTAACGGCATCCAGCACTTTTTTCCCCTGCACCTAACCCTAACCCTAACCCTAACCCTAACCCTAACCCTAACCCTAACCCTAACCCTAACCCTAACCCTAACCCTAACCCTAACCCTAACCCTAACCCTAACCCTAACCCTAACCCTAACCCTAACCCTAACCCTAACCCTAAACAAAGACATATACCTAACCCTAACCCTAACCCTAACCCTAACCCTAACCCTAACCCTAGGCCGTTAAACAAAGACATATACCTAACCCTAACCCTAACCCTAACCCTAACCCTAACCCTAACCCTGACTGCCATGATAGGCCTAATTATAATATCAAAGCTCACTTTTAAGCCTACTTAAAAAACATTTCTAAACCTAACCTCCCTAAACCTTCTGGGACAGAACCTAGACCCGAAAGGCTAATTCTAACCCTAACCCGGGCAATATCTTAAGGCAAGACTGAACCATATTCTTAATTCTAACCCTAACCTAAAGGACCCTTTTACAACAACTTGGATATCTTAGCTTAAGAATTTGTGTAGTGAAAGGTCATAAAACCTGAACATACACCTAAGAACCTAGACCAACTCTTAAGGGATAATTAAGAACATCAGAAAAAACAGACGCTAGTCTGAGACAAACTTAATCAAAGAACCTAATCCCAAGGCTTTACTTGAACTCCAAACATAGTTAATTCATTGTAATGGGAGGAGCTTTTGAAGCCCATAAAGGCAAATTCCTGAATAGGAGGACCTAAAGTACTGATGGCTTAATGCTTGATGAGCGACGGCCAGTGCATTTACCTCGGTCTCTCTTCATGCTAGTCATGGGAGGGCCGTTGAACAATGACATAAACCTAACCCTAACCCTAACCCTAACCCTAACCCTAACCCTAACCCTAACCCTAACCCTGGAACAGAAGGTCCTAGAGACTTGAAACCAAGTCTGGCGTGTTCAGAGACCTCAAATTATGGGAGACGGAGATTACTTTCAAAGCTCTACGACCTTCTGTTCGGGAGTTAAAGACTTTGGGAGAGATCGGAAGGGGTCCGATCGGTAGTTTTCATCCCTAACCCTAACCCTAACCCTAACCCTAACCCTAGATTAATCAAAGAACCTAATCCCAAGGCTTTACTTGAACTCCAAACATAGTTAATTCATGGTAATGGGAGGAGCTTTTGAAGCCCATGAAGGCAAATTCCTGAATAGGAGGACCTAAAGTACTGATGGCTTAATGCTTGATGAGCGACGGCCAGTGCATTTACCTCGGTCTCTCTTCATGCTAGTCATGGGGAGGGCCGTTGAACAATGACATAAACCTAACCCTAACCCTAACCCTAACCCCTAACCCCTAACCCCTAACCCTAACCCTAACCCTAACCCTAACCCTAAGTCGTGTTTTTGTAAATAGTTGTATATAGTTGTAGTTTTAAAGTGTTTTTTAGCTTAGAATAACCTCCACATGGACTCTGCCTTGACGTGGCATGGGGGCTTACGTGTCTTTGTGGTCATGGGGACCACTTAGACACAACCAAAGAGTCCGCAAAAATAAAAATGTACCAAAAAAAAGGTACCAATAGATTCATAATGGCCTGAAACGTGCTCCTGACAACCTTTCACAGAATAGAATAAGAAAAATTGATTCTGACACTTAGAAAAGTTTTCACTAACTCCGGTCCCATTCATTGTATATGGGAACACACATTTTACTCCATATCTCCGGAACAGAAGGTCGTACAGCTTTGAAAGTGTGATCCGCCTCCCCTAATGCGAGGTCACTGAACACGCCTGAGGTGGTTTCATCTCTCTATGACGTACGGAACTGGAGATACAGCAAAAACAAACATTAGTTTAGCTGTATCTCTGGAACAGAAGGTCCTAGAGACTTGAAACCAAGTCTGGCGTGTTCAGAGACCTCAAATTATGGGAGACGGAGATTACTTTCAAAGCTCTACGACCTTCTGTTCGGGAGTTAAAGACTTTGGGAGAGATCGGAGGGGGTCCGATCGGTAGTTTTCATCCCTAACCCTAACCCTAACCCTAACCCTAACCCTAGATTAATCAAAGAACCTAATCCCAAGGCTTTACTTGAACTCCAAACATAGTTAATTCATGGTAATGGGAGGAGCTTTTGAAGCCCATGAAGGCAAATTCCTGAATAGGAGGACCTAAAGTACTGATGGCTTAATGCTTGATGAGCGACGGCCAGTGCATTTACCTCGGTCTCTCTTCATGCTAGTCATGGGGAGGGCCGTTGAACAATGACATAAACCTAACCCTAACCCTAACCCCTAACCCCTAACCCCTAACCCCTAACCCTAACCCTAACCCTAACCCTAACCCTAAGTCGTGTTTTTGTAAATAGTTGTATATAGTTGTAGTTTTAAAGTGTTTTTTAGCTTAGAATAACCTCCACATGGACTCTGCCTTGACGTGGCATGGGGCTTACGTGTCTTTGTGGTCATGGGGACCACTTAGACACAACCAAAGAGTCCGCAAAAATAAAAATGTACCAAAAAAAAGGTACCAATAGATTCATAATGGCCTGAAACGTGCTCCTGACAACCTTTCACAGAATAGAATAAGAAAAATTGATTCTGACACTTAGAAAAGTTTTCACTAACTCCGGTCCATTCATTGTATATGGGAACACACATTTTACTCCATATCTCCGGAACAGAAGGTCGTACAGCTTTGAAAGTGTGATCCGCCTCCCCTAATGCGAGGTCACTGAACACGCCTGAGGTGGTTTCATCTCTCTATGACGTACGGAACTGGAGATACAGCAAAAACAAACATTAGTTTAGCTGTATCTCTGGAACAGAAGGTCCTAGAGACTTGAAACCAAGTCTGGCGTGTTCAGAGACCTCAAATTATGGGAGACGGAGATTACTTTCAAAGCTCTACGACCTTCTGTTCGGGAGTTAAAGACTTTGGGAGAGATCGGAGGGGGTCCGATCGGTAGTTTTCATCCCTAACCCTAACCCTAACCCTAACCCTAACCCTAACCCTAACCCTAACCCTAACCCATAGTTCTGATGGCTTAATGCTTGACAAGCGACGACCAGTGCACTTCCCTCGGTCCCTAACCATGCTAGTCATGGTAAAGGCCGTTAAACAAAGACATATACCTAACCCTAACCCTAACCCTAACCCTAACCCTAACCCTAACCCTAACCCTAGACTACCCTGAGAGACTTAAGACAGCACTCTGTTGTGACTGATCTGGGTCTTCTGGGGGCCTTGGGAGGTAGCACTTTGCTGCTATTGATCTGGGGCCCTTGGTCATCGTCAGATGCTCGGGAGAGTCTAGGAGGCTGCGCTCTGGTGCGGCCAGCCTGACTACCCTGAGAGACTTAAGACAGCACTCTGTTGTGACTGATCTGGGTCTTCTGGGGGCCTTGGAGGTAGCACTTTTCTGCTATTGATCTGGGGCCCTTGGTCATCTCTTTCTACCAGTCTTTGCTCCTCTCCTACCTGGGATTGACAACAAAATATCAGTACTTAATTCTATCCAATCTTTAAAACGTAACAGAGTAACATTAACAGTTAGACTGGGAACCCTCCACGGTGGGACAATAGTCTTTAAAACTCTAACTCTTATTAACATTTAACTGCTAACAAACTCAACAATGTAAGGAACCTTCCACTGTGAGGTAATGGTATTTAAACTCTAACTCTTCCTAAAAAATGAACTATTAACAAATGAACTATAAACAAACTCAACAACATAGAGAACTAAAAGCCATCATACCATCATGAGATTCCTCGGAAACCATATTGGATTTTCCTGAGGAAAACTTTAGCAACAATTGGACATAAGACACACGCTGGGGACTGATCTACCTACAGCGGGGCCGCCTCAGATGAGGGTGTTTAGTTATTAAAGGCCTGAAACACCCGATGAGTCTTTGGTGAACTACTGATGATGTGTCTTAAAATTCGCCCACAGACTACTTTGCTACCAAAGAACTTGTGGACCTAGGACCTCCTAAAGCAAATTACTGCCATAACAAACCAAATTACAATATCAGAGCTTAATCTAAAGCCTACTCTTCTTTTTTACAAAAACCATGTTTAAAACTTATCCCTAACCCCTATATCCCCCCCGGGGGTTCCTTCTGGAGTAAAACCTAGACCCAAGGACTAATTCTAACCCTAACCTAGGCAATACCTTAAAATAAAACTGAACCCTATTCCTAATTCTAACCCTAACCTAGAGGATCTCTCTGAAACATATTGGACACCTTTACTTAAGAGCCTGACTCTAAGATTATACTTGAACTCCAAACAGAGTTGATTCCCTGTTGTGAGACGAGCTACTGAAGCCTAAAAGGTTAAACCATAGTTCTGATGGCTTAATGCTTGACAAGCGACGACCAGTGCACTTCCCTCGGTCCCTAACCATGCTAGTCATGGTAAAGGCCGTTAAACAAAGACATATACCTAACCCAGCCAGAGCCCCGGACTAAGCACGCCATCAGAAACAAAAGGTTAAGCTCCCTGTCCTACTAGAGTGAACCTGAACCTGAATTGGAAAACAGATGCGAGTATTTAACTAAATCCTACATTGAAGGCTTTTTAGAAAGGTGTAATTAAAGGTCATAAAACCTTAACATACACCTTAAACCTAGACCAACCCTCAAGGGACGACTTAAAAAAAACATCAGAAACCCTATGGTGGACTTTCTAAAAAAAGATACACACCCGTTCTGCCCCTGTCCTGCTTTCGTGGGCCTGGGGGCTGACCGGGTGAGAGGGACAATGCCAAAACCCGGCATGGAGGTCGACCCTGCCAAACCCCGGTGGCGCGCCTCTAGTCTCTTGATCCTGTGATGCTTTCCACGGACCACTTGGTGGATAGGAAAACAGACGCTAGTGTGAGACAAAATTAATCCTAAACTAAGGGCTTTTTAGAAGAGTGTGATTGAAGGTCATAAAACCTGAACATACACCTCAAACCTAGACTAACCCTCAAGGGACAACTTAAAAACATCAGAAACCCTATGGTGGACTTTTTTAAAAATAGATACACACCCGTTCTGCCCCTGTCCTGCTTTCGTGGGCCTGGGGCTGACCGGGTGAGAGGGACAATGCCAAAACCCGGCATGGAGGTCGACCCTGCCAAACCCCGGTGGCGCGCCTCTAGTCTCTTGATCCTGTGATGCTTTCCACGGACCACTTGGTGGATAGGAAAACAGACGCTAGTGTGAGACAAAATTAAAAACATCAGAAACCCTATGGTGGACTTTCTAAAAATAGATACACACCCGCTCTGCCCCTGTCCTGCTTTCGTGGGCCTGGGGGCTGACCGGGTGAGAGGGACAATGCCAAAACCCGGCATGGAGGTCGACCCTGCCAAACCCCGGTGGCGCGCCTCTAGTTTCTTGATCCTGTGATGCTTTCCACGGACCACTTGGTGGATAGGAAAACAGACGCTAGTGTGAGACAAAATTAAACCTAATCCTAAACTAAGGGCTTTTTAGAAGAGTGTTATTGAAGGTCATAAAACCTGAACATACACCTCAAACCTTGACCAACCCTCAAGGGACAACTTAAAAACATCAGAAACCCTATGGTGGACTTTCTAAAAATAGATACACACCCGCTCTGCCCCTGTCCTGCTTTCGTGGGCCTGGGGGCTGACCGGGTGAGAGGGACAATGCCAAAACCCGGCATGGAGGTCGACCCTGCCAAACCCCGGTGGCGCGCCTCTAGTCTCTTGATCCTGTGATGCTTTTCACGGACCACTTGGTGGATAGGAAAACAGACGCTAGTGTGAGACAAAATTAAACCTAATCCTAAACTAAGGGCTTTTTAGAAGAGTGTTATTGAAGGTCATAAAACCTGAACATACACCTCAAACCTTGACCAACCCTCAAGGGACAACTTAAAAACATCAGAAACCCTATGGTGGACTTTCTAAAAATAGATACACACCCGCTCTGCCCCTGTCCTGCTTTCGTGGGCCTGGGGGCTGACCGGGTGAGAGGGACAATGCCAAAACCCGGCATGGAGGTCGACCCTGCCAAACCCCGGTGGCGCGCCTCTAGTCTCTTGATCCTGTGATGCTTTCCATGGACCACTTGGGGGATAGGTAAACAGACGCTAGTGTGAGACAAAATCAAACCTAATCCTATACTAAGGGCTTTTTAGAAGAGTGTGATTAAAGGTCATGAAACCTGAACATACATCTCAAACCTCATACATATGAACCTAACTTACATCCTGAAACAATCCTAAACCTAACCCTTCTCCTAAACCTAACCTAAATCTAACCCACATTCTAAACCTAACCCTAGACCCTAACCCAACCCTCATTATACATATAAACCTAACTTACATCCTGAAACAATCCTAAACCTAACCCTTCTCCTAAACCTAACCTAAATCTAACCCACATTCTAAACCTAACCCTAGACCCTAACTTAACCCACACCCAACCCTCATTATACATATAAACCTAACTTACATCCTGAAACAATCCTAAACCTAACCCTTCTCCTAAACGTAACCTAAATCTAACCCACATTCTAAACCTAACCCTAGACCCTAACTTAACCCACACCCAACCCTCATTATGACACTTAATAATTCTCCATTATTTTTAATGCTCTAAACCACTTAGTTTCCTATATTTATTTTCCCACCACAAGGGGGCGCTCTCCACCTAAAAGCCTATGACATACTATAGAGGGCTACAGGGGACACTTACACACCAAGTCCCATAATTTTATCCCTTACAGACTCTTCAGAATTTACCCTCAAACATTTGACCACTAGGGCGCGTTAGACCTTCGAAAATAGACTAAAACCACTCCCTAGGGGACACTTCATAAATCCCCACTGGCCCCAACATCCTAAACCACCCAGAAACCTTTTAAAAGCTTTAAACTCTCCCCTCGTGGTAACCAGGAAATGAATGCATACAAAAATACCATGTGTTGTAGTCTCTGTCCAAATGCATACAAGTCTGTAGTCTTTCAATCCAACAGGAATCAGGAAGAACCAGGAAGTGAAAAGGGGTGATTCTCTTTGACACAAAAACGGCCACAGCGTTTGATTAAAAAGTCAGAAAAATACAAGGTTTTCACTTTTGGATTGCTCTTGATCTCCTCATCTGAGCCAATATGTTTTTAGCCCTTTAAAATTACTTTTAAAATTTCGCTAAAAAGTTAACTTTTGTTGACACAAAAACGTCTGAATCTTTGGATTTATAAGTCAGAAAAACACAAGGTTTTCACTTTTGGATTGCTCTTGATCTCCTCATCTGAGCCAATATGTTTTTAGCCCTTTAAAATTACTTTTAAAATTTCGCTAAAAAGTTAACTTTTGTTGACACAAAAACGTCTGAATCTTTGGATTTATAAGTCAGAAAAACACAAGGTTTTCACTTTTGGATTGCTCTTGATCTCCTCATCTGAGCCAATATGTTTTTAGCCCTTTAAAATTACTTTTAAAATTTCGCTAAAAAGTTAACTTTTGTTGACACAAAAACGTCTGAATCTTTGGATTTATAAGTCAGAAAAACACAAGGTTTTCACTTTTGGATTGCTCTTGATCTCCTCATCTGAGCCAATATGTTTTTAGCCCTTTAAAATTACTTTTAAATTTCGCTAAAAAATAAACAAACCAGGAGGAACCAGGAAGTGAAAAGGAGTTTTTCTCTGACACAAAAACGGCCACAGCTTTTGATTAAAAAGTCAGAAAAACACAAGGTTTTCACTGATGATTAGCTCTCGATCTCCTCATCTTAACCAATATACTTTTAGCCCTTCGGAGTTACTTAAAACAAGTGCTAGGCGTGAGCTGTCAGTGGTAAACAAGAGCTGAACTGAACTCTGGGTTTTCTTTTGACACAAAAACGTCTGAATCTTTTGATTTATAAGTCAGAAAAACACAAGGTTTTCACTGTTGGATTGCTCTTGATCTCCTCTTCTGAACCAATATGGTTTTAGCCCTTCAAAATTACTTTTACATTTTCGCTAAAAAGTACCAACCATTAAGGTGTATTGTATGTAAAATAGGTACCTTTCCCAGCAAAACTATGCTTTGTATTGGGAACGAATGGAAGAACAGGAGTTGTTCTACTGATGAAGATGGCTACCATGGAGGGGAGAGCTGACTTCTGCAAGAACTAACTGCTTTTTTCAAAGCAACACGAGGGAAATCCGGATCCAGCTTGAGTAGAAGCTTGGTGGTCTCTCATGGGTGTTTCCTACCCATGGGTCTAGGCCACCCGCTCTTGCTTGGGTCCAACTGCCGGATCTCGGTAGCCTGGATACCTTACGGTGCCAACGAAGGGCTATCGGGAGAAGGCTAAGCCAGCAGGAGAGCACTCTCCGGCTCTCTGGAACCCTCCTGGTTCCGGCTGGCTTGGGCATGGTGCAGAGATGCTAGTCATCTCTTTCCACCAGTCTCCGCTCTTCTCCAACCCGGAGTTGACATGGAGATTTGCCCCAAGATGAGACCTTTTCTCTGGCTCTAGCTGGGATGGTTCATTCCATCCTGACTAGGGGGTAAGTATCCAGCCACCCTGTGTCCACTTGGACAACGCACACTGGGATGGTGGTCTGGGGCCAAACAGACCTTAAATGGGGCCCAATCTTTTACTGGTGATTAGCACCACCCACACACCAGCACACTTTGCACTACATGAAGAGTTTCACTACATGAAGACAACATCAAGAGTACGCTACGGAAAACACCGCCGTTTAGTGATTTGATTAGCTAGAATACTAATAGTTCAGATAACACCACTCAACTTTATCTAACCTTTTGAATAGCTAATCCAATCTCATTAGTACCGTAGTGGAGGGCAGAGTCAGCAGGAGAGCATTGGGAGGCTGTGGTCTGACCATGGTTTGCCCCGCTCTCTGGTCTGGATCCCTGGTGATCCTAGCTGACTTAGACATGGTATTGAGATGCTCGGGAGAGTCCAGGAGGCTGCGCTCTGGCGCGGCCAGCCTGACTACCCTGAGAGACTTAAGACAGCGCTCTGTTGTGACTGATCTGGGTCTTCTGGGGGTCTTGGGAGGTAGCGCTTTGCTGCTACTGGCCTGGGGCCCTTGGTCATCTCTTTCTACCAGATGCTCGGGAGAGTCTAGGAGACTGCGCTCTGGCGCAGCCAGCCTGACTACCCTGAGAGACTTAAGACAGCACTCTGTTGTGACTGATCTGGGTCTTCTGGGGGCCTTGGGAGGTAGCACTTTGCTGCTATTGATCTGGGGCCCTTAGTCATCAATCGGATGCTCGGGAGAGTCTAGGAGGCTGCGCTCTGGCGCGGCCAGCCTGACTACCCTGAGAGACTTAAGACAGCACTCTGTTGTGACTGATCTGGGTCTTCTGGGGGCCTTGGGAGGTAGCACTTTGCTGCTATTGATCTGGGGCCCTTGGTCATCGTCAGATGCTCGGGAGAGTCTAGGAGGCTGCGCTCTGGTGCGGCCAGCCTGACTACCCTGAGAGACTTAAGACAGCACTCTGTTGTGACTGATCTGGGTCTTCTGGGGGCCTTGGGAGGTAGCACTTTTCTGCTATTGATCTGGGGCCCTTGGTCATCTCTTTCTACCAGTCTTTGCTCCTCTCCTACCTGGGATTGACAACAAAATATCAGTACTTAATTCTATCCAATCTTTAAAACGTAACAGAGTAACATTAACAGTTAGACTGGGAACCCTCCACGGTGGGACAATAGTCTTTAAAACTCTAACTCTTATTAACATTTAACTGCTAACAAACTCAACAATGTAAGGAACCTTCCACTGTGAGGTAATGGTATTTAAACTCTAACTCTTCCTAAAAAATGAACTATTAACAAATGAACTATAAACAAACTCAACAACATAGAGAACTAAAAGCCATCATACCATCATGAGATTCCTCGGAAACCATATTGGATTTTCCTGAGGAAAACTTTAGCAACAATTGGACATAAGACACACGCTGGGGACTGATCTACCTACAGCGGGGCCGCCTCAGATGAGGGTGTTTAGTTATTAAAGGCCTGAAACACCCGATGAGTCTTTGGTGAACTACTGATGATGTGTCTTAAAATTCGCCCACAGACTACTTTGCTACCAAAGAACTTGTGGACCTAGGACCTCCTAAAGCAAATTACTGCCATAACAAACCAAATTACAATATCAGAGCTTAATCTAAAGCCTACTCTTCTTTTTTACAAAAACCATGTTTAAAACTTATCCCTAACCCCTATATCCCCCCCGGGGGTTCCTTCTGGAGTAAAACCTAGACCCAAGGACTAATTCTAACCCTAACCTAGGCAATACCTTAAAATAAAACTGAACCCTATTCCTAATTCTAACCCTAACCTAGAGGATCTCTCTGAAACATATTGGACACCTTTACTTAAGAGCCTGACTCTAAGATTATACTTGAACTCCAAACAGAGTTGATTCCCTGTTGTGAGACGAGCTACTGAAGCCTAAAAGGGCAAACCATAGTTCTGATGGCTTAATGCTTGACAAGCGACGACCAGTGCACTTCCCTCGGTCCCTAACCATGCTAGTCATGGTAAAGGCCGTTAAACAAAGACATATACCTAACCCTAACCCTAACCCTAACCCTAACCCTAACCCACATTTACCTTTAATTAGTATCTAGTAATAGCTGAGTCATGCTAGCAACTGCTGGCAGACTCATGAACAGAACTTAACTAACATTTACCTTTAATTAGTATCTAGTAATAGCTGAGTCATGCTAGCAACTGCTAGCAGACTCATAAATAGAACTTAACTAGCATCTACATTTTATTAGTATTCATAATAGCTAAATCCTACTTACAACTACTAGCAAAACTCAAAAACAAGTATAGTTTGAATATGTTTAGCACCTCGGAAACCATGCTGGATTTCCTAGAGGTATGCTTACTACTAATTGGACATAGGACACACGCTGAGGACTGCGCAACCTCTGGCGAGGCCGCCTCAGAGGAGGGTGTATAGTGATTAAAGGCCAGAAACATCCTGTGATTCTGAGGTGCACTACTGAAGATGTGTCTTAAAATTCTCCCACAGACTACTTTGCTACCAGAGAACTTGTGGGCCTAGGACTTCCTGAGGCAATATACTGCCATTATTAACCTAATTACAATATCAAAGCTTAATCTAAAGCCTACCTTAAAAACCAGTCCTTACTAAATTAAACCACATGAAAGGCAATGTAGAACTGTGTAGTTAAAGGTCTTAAAACTTTAACATGCACCTAGAGCTCATGCCTAAACTTAAAGGACGAGTTAAAACATCAGAAACCTGATTGGGGATTTCATAAACATAACCTAGACCTTAAACTAATTCTTACCCTAACCTAAGAAATGGTCTAACATTTAAATGCAAATAAAACCTTAATTTGTATACTAAACCTAACTACTAAATTAAACCACATGAAAGGCAATGTAGAACTGTGTAGTTAAAGGTCTTAAAACTTTAACATGCACCTAGAGCTCATGCCTAAACTTAAAGGACGAGTTAAAACATCAGAAACCTGATTGGGGATTTCATGAACATAACCTAGACCTTAAAACTAATTCTTACCCTAACCTAAGAAATGGGCTAACATTTAAATGCAAATAAAACCTTAATTTGTATACTAAACCTAACTACTAAATTAAACCACATGAAAGGCAATGTAGAACTGTGTAGTTAAAGGTATTAAAACTTTAACATGCACCTAGAGCTCATGCCTAAACTTAAAGGACGAGTTAAAACATCAGAAACCTGATTGAGGATTTCATAAACATAACCTAGACCTTAAACTAATTCTTACCCTAACCTTAGAAATGGTCTAACATAGTTAATTCATTGTAATGGAGGAGCTTTTGAAGCCCATAAAGCAAATTCCTGAATAGGAGGACTAAAGTACTGATGGCTTAATGCTTGACGAGCGACGGCCAGTGCATTTCCCTCGGTCTCTCTCCATGCTGGTCATGGTGAGGGCCGTTAAACAATGACATATACCTAACCCAGCCAGAGCCCCCGGACTAAGCACGCTATCAGAGACAAGAGGTTCAGCTCCTCCTCAGGTAAATACACACCCGCTCTGCCCCTTCCTGCTTAGTTGGACCAGGGGGCTGAGTGGGGGAGAGAGACAATGCCAGACATGGCAGGGAGGCTGTCCTGCCAGCCCCGGTGGCGCACCTCTTAGTTCTCTTCAATCCTGTGATGCTTCCCATGGACCACTTGGTAGATAGGTTAACAGATGCGAATGTGAGACTAAATTAAACCAAAACCTACATTGAGGGCACTAGAAAGGTGTACTTAAAGGTCATAAAACCTAAACATACACCTAGAATCTAGGCCAACCCTTAAGGGACAATTAAGAACATCAGAAACCCATTGGTGGACTTCTGGAAAGGAAAACAGATGTTAGTGTGAAGATAGTTTAATTAACTACAGTTTAACCTAACTGTAAGTTAAAGACAATACATGACAAATAGGAAAGGACTCCTAGCTATAGCTTAGTCATCGGGAAGGTAAGTATATGAGATATTGTTCATAGGCATACAGATTAGTTAGTCAAAAAAACCGAATTTGTTAGCAGGAATTAGCAACGATGTTAGCACGAATTAGCACGATGTTACCATAGTTTTGCCTAAGTGCATGGTTTAGCTGATTAACTTAGCTGGCAGTAGGCATTAGCTAGGCATAAGCACAACTGTAGCTACCCAGATCTTAACTAGCATTTACATTTGATTAGTATCTCGTAATAGCTGAGTCATGCTAGCAACTGCTGGCAGACTCATGAACAGAACTTAACTAACATTTACCTTTAATTAGTATCTAGTAATAGCTGAGTCATGCTAGCAACTGCTGACAGACTCATAAACAGAACTTAACTAACATTTACCTTTAATTAGTATCTAGTAATAGCTGAGTCATGCTAGCAACTGCTGGCAGACTCATGAACAGAACTTAACTAACATTTACCTTTAATTAGTATCTAGTAATAGCTGAGTCATGCTAGCAACTGCTAGCAGACTCATAAATAGAACTTAACTAGCATCTACATTTTATTAGTATTCATAATAGCTAAATCCTACTTACAACTACTAGCAAAACTCAAAAACAAGTATAGTTTGAATATGTTTAGCACCTCGGAAACCATGCTGGATTTCCTAGAGGTATGCTTACTACTAATTGGACATAGGACACACGCTGAGGACTGCGCAACCTCTGGCGAGGCCGCCTCAGAGGAGGGTGTATAGTGATTAAAGGCCAGAAACATCCTGTGATTCTGAAGGTGCACTACTGAAGATGTGTCTTAAAATTCTCCCACAGACTACTTTGCTACCAGAGAACTTGTGGGCCTAGGACTTCCTGAGGCAATATACTGCCATTATTAACCTAATTACAATATCAAAGCTTAATCTAAAGCCTACCTTAAAAACCAGTCCTTACTAAATTAAACCACATGAAAGGCAATGTAGAACTGTGTAGTTAAAGGTCTTAAAACTTTAACATGCACCTAGAGCTCATGCCTAAACTTAAAGGACGAGTTAAAACATCAGAAACCTGATTGGGGATTTCATAAACATAACCTAGACCAGGGGTGGCGAACCTGCGGCTCGCGAGCCGCATGCGGCTCTTTGCCGGCTGACGTGCGGCTCGGCTCCAGCTCGAGTGCTCACTGACTTTTCTCTTGGTGTACATAATTTTCATATTGTAAAATAAACCTCTAAAATCCATATGCATATATTTGGCAATACAGACAAAAAGCTGTCCGATTTGAATGTGGTATTTATTCATGTATATTATTTTGTCATCACGCGATCTTGAGAGATGTCTTTAAGTAACGTTAATGTTCCAAACATGAAACATTCTAATGTGTGCACCCAGTCTCAGAGAGTTACTAGCCAGACTAGCAGTAGCTACTGACAGAATGCCATGGATCCAGGAAAGCGTAAAGCTAAACGAAATATGAAGATGAACACCGGACGTCTTTGCCTGAATGGGAGGAATTATTTGCGGAGCGAAATGGAAAACCTCTCTGCTTAATATGCCAGACGTCACTGTCACATTTTAAAACCTCAAACTTGGAGCGCCGTCTCTCCACACACCATGCTAACATAGCCCAGGAGTTCCTAAAGGCACAGAGCTGTGCAAGCACAAGGGAAATCGGATCCCACCTGTTTGAGACTGTGGTGGCAAGCGCACGGCTCTGTTTGGTCGTGAGTGAGTGAGTGAGTGAGCGAGCCTCGCGAGCTTGAAGACAGACGTGATAACAGGTGATAACGTCTAGTAAACAGACTTGTAGCGACTGTCAGACCCAAGCTGGTGAAAGCTGCCATTATCAGCTGCTGGATATAAAGGTATAGCACATGAAGTTTAAAATAGTAAAAGACACGAAATGGTTAAATCATCTCGAGTTAATTATAGATGTCGTGGCTCTTTTTAACCATGCCGGTTCATTGATCCTGTGGGTATGCTACCCTACTCAGTAGCTTCGCCAGCTATAACTAGCTAGTGAACTCTATCCTACAACGTTAACCTACTCACTTGAGCTGCAAATCCCTACCATGCTACAGTATAATTAGCCCCTATCTCAGCAGATGTCTTCAATATGTTTATTTTTGTGCCATATTTTAAATCTAAATTTGTTAATTTCTCTTCCTAAAACCCACAAGAGGACACTATTTAAAAGGTTATTTTCAAAAAATTCTTTTGGGGGAGCATGCCCCCAGACCCCCCCAGATTTGCTGGGTCACAGGAAAAATAATAGGTTTTATGTAGGGGCTTATCCCCCCAAAAGTGGGAACCTAGATTCGTGTGGCTCTTCGAAATGGTGTTGGGTTTTGTTGTGGCTCTTTGAGCTGGACTGGTTAGCCACCCCTGACCTAGACCTTAAAACTAATTCTTACCCTAACCTAAGAAATGGTCTAACATTTAAATGCAAATAAAACCTTAATTTGTATACTAAACCTAACTACTAAATTAAACCACATGAAAGGCAATGTAGAACTGTGTAGTTAAAGGTCTTAAAACTTTAACATGCACCTAGAGCTCATGCCTAAACTTAAAGGACGAGTTAAAACATCAGAAACCTGATTGGGGATTTCATGAACATAACCTAGACCTTAAAACTAATTCTTACCCTAACCTAAGAAATGGGCTAACATTTAAATGCAAATAAAACTTAATTTGTATACTAAACCTAACTACTAAATTAAACCACATGAAAGGCAATGTAGAACTGTGTAGTTAAAGGTATTAAAACTTTAACATGCACCTAGAGCTCATGCCTAACTTAAAGGACGAGTTAAAACATCAGAAACCTGATTGAGGATTTCATAAACATAACCTAGACCTTAAAACTAATTCTTACCCTAACCTTAGAAATGGTCTAACATAGTTAATTCATTGTAATGGGAGGAGCTTTTGAAGCCCATAAAGGCAAATTCCTGAATAGGAGGACCTAAAGTACTGATGCTTAATGCTTGACGAGCGACGGCCAGTGCATTTCCCTCGGTCTCTCTCCATGCTGGTCATGGTGAGGGCCGTTAAACATGACATATACCTAACCCAGCCAGAGCCCCCGGACTAAGCACGCTATCAGAGACAAGAGGTTCAGCTCCTCCTCAGGTAAATACACACCCGCTCTGCCCCTTCCTGCTTAGTTGGACCAGGGGGCTGAGTGGGGGAGAGAGACAATGCCAGACATGGCAGGGAGGCTGTCCTGCCAGCCCCGGTGGCGCACCTCTTAGTTCTCTCAATCCTGTGATGCTTCCCATGGACCACTTGGTAGATAGGTTAACAGATGCGAATGTGAGACTAAATTAAACCAAAACCTACATTGAGGGCACTAGAAAGGTGTACTTAAAGGTCATAAAACCTAAAACATACACCTAGAATCTAGGCCAACCCTTAAGGGACAATTAAGACATCAGAAACCCATTGGTGGACTTCTGGAAAGGAAAACAGATGTTAGTGTGAGATAGTTTAATTAACTACAGTTTAACCTAACTGTAAGTTAAAGACAATACATGACAAATAGGAAAGGACTCCTAGCTATAGCTTAGTCATCGGGAAGGTAAGTATATGAGATATTGTTCATAGGCATACAGATTAGTTAGTCAAAAAACCGAATTTTGTTAGCAGGAATTAGCACGATGTTAGCACGAATTAGCACGATGTTACCATAGTTTTGCCTAAGTGCATGGTTTAGCTGATTAACTTAGCTGGCAGTAGGCATTAGCTAGGCATAAGCACAACTGTAGCTACCCAGATCTTAACTAGCATTTACATTTGATTAGTATCTCGTAATAGCTGAGTCATGCTAGCAACTGCTGGCAGACTCATGAACAGAACTTAACTAACATTTACCTTTAATTAGTATCTAGTAATAGCTGAGTCATGCTAGCAACTGCTGACAGACTCATAAACAGAACTTAACTAACATTTACCTTTAATTAGTATCTAGTAATAGCTGAGTCATGCTAGCAACTGCTGGCAGACTCATGAACAGAACTTAACTAACATTTACCTTTAATTAGTATCTAGTAATAGCTGAGTCATGCTAGCAACTGCCTAGCAGACTCATAAATAGAACTTAACTAGCATCTACATTTATTAGTATTCATAATAGCTAAATCCTACTTACAACTACTAGCAAAACTCAAAAACAAGTATAGTTTGAATATGTTTAGCACCTCGGAAACCATGCTGGATTTCCTAGAGGTATGCTTACTACTAATTGGACATAGGACACACGCTGAGGACTGCGCAACCTCTGGCGAGGCCGCCTCAGAGGAGGGTGTATAGTGATTAAAGGCCAGAAACATCCTGTGATTCTGAGGTGCACTACTGAAGATGTGTCTTAAAATTCTCCCACAGACTACTTTGCTACCAGAGAACTTGTGGGCCTAGGACTTCCTGAGGCAATATACTGCCATTATTAACCTAATTACAATATCAAAGCTTAATCTAAAGCCTACCTTAAAAACCAGTCCTTACTAAATTAAACCACAATGAAAGGCAATGTAGAACTTGTGTTAAAGGTCTTAAAACTTTAACATGCACCTAGAGCTCATGCCTAAACTTAAAGGACGAGTTAAAACATCAGAAACCTGATTGGGGATTTCATAAACATAACCTAGACCTTAAAACTAATTCTTACCCTAACCTAAGAAATGGTCTAACATTTAAATGCAAATAAAACCTTAATTTGTATACTAAACCTAACTACTAAATTAAACCACATGAAAGGCAATGTAGAACTGTGTAGTTAAAGGTCTTAAAACTTTAACATGCACCTAGAGCTCATGCCTAAACTTAAAGGACGAGTTAAAACATCAGAAACCTGATTGGGGATTTCATAAACATAACCTAGACCTTAAAACTAATTCTTACCCTAACCTAAGATATGGGCTAACATTTAAATGCAAATAAAACCTTAATTTGTATACTAAACCTAACTACTAAATTAAACCACATGAAAGGCGATGTAGAACTGTGTAGTTAAAGGTATTAAAACTTTAACATGCACCTAGAGCTCATGCCTAAACTTAAAGGACGAGTTAAAACATCAGAAACCTGATTGAGGATTTCATAAACATAACCTAGACCTTAAAACTAATTCTTACCCTAACCTTAGAAATGGTCTAACATAGTTAATTCATTGTAATGGGAGGAGCTTTTGAAGCCCATAAAGGCAAATTCCTGAATAGGAGGACCTAAAGTACTGATGGCTTAATGCTTGACGAGCGACGGCCAGTGCATTTCCCTCGGTCTCTCTCCATGCTGGTCATGGTGAGGGCCGTTAAACAATGACATATACCTAACCCAGCCAGAGCCCCCGGACTAAGCACGCTATCAGAGACAAGAGGTTCAGCTCCTCCTCAGGTAAATACACACCCGCTCTGCCCTTCCTGCTTAGTTGGACCAGGGGGCTGAGTGGGGGAGAGAGACAATGCCAGACATGGCAGGGAGGCTGTCCTGCCAGCCCCGGTGGCGCACCTCTTAGTTCTCTCAATCCTGTGATGCTTCCCATGGACCACTTGGTAGATAGGTTAACAGATGCGAATGTGAGACTAAATTAAACCAAAACCTACATTGAGGGCACTAGAAAGGTGTACTTAAAGGTCATAAAACCTAAACATACACCTAGAATCTAGGCCAACCCTTAAGGGACAATTAAGAACATCAGAAACCCATTGGTGGACTTCTGGAAAGGAAAACAGATGTTAGTGTGAAGATAGTTTAATTAACTACAGTTTAACCTAACTGTAAGTTAAAGACAATACATGACAAATAGGAAAGGACTCCTAGCTATAGCTTAGTCAACGGGAAGGTAAGTATATGAGATATAGTTCATAGGCATACAGATTAGTTAGTCAAAAAAACGAATTTTGTTAGCAGGAATTAGCACGATGTTAGCACGAATTAGCACGATGTTACCATAGTTTTGCCTAAGTGCATGGTTTAGCTGATTAACTTAGCTGGCAGTAGGCATTAGCTAGGCATAAGCACAACTGTAGCTACCCAGATCTTAACTAGCATTTACATTTGATTAGTATCTCGTAATAGCTGAGTCATGCTAGCAACTGCTGGCAGACTCATGAACAGAACTTAACTAACATTTACCTTTAATTAGTATCTAGTAATAGCTGAGTCATGCTAGCAACTGCTGGCAGACTCATAAACAGAATTTAACTAACGTTGACCTTTAATTAGTATCTAGTAATAGCTGAGTCATGCTAGCAACTGCTGGCAGACTCATAAACAGAACTTAACTAACATTTACCTTTAATTAGTATCTAGTAATATCTGAGTCATGCTAGCAACTGCTAGCAGACTCATAAATAGAACTTAACTAGCATCTACATTTTATTAGTATTCATAATAGCTAAATCCTACTTACAACTACTAGCAAAACTCAAAAACAAGTATAGTTTGAATATGTTTAGCACCTCGGAAACCATGCTGGATTTCCTAGAGGTATGCTTACTACTAATTGGACATAGGACACACGCTGAGGACTGCGCAACCTCTGGCGAGGCCGCCTCAGAGGAGGGTGTATAGTGATTAAAGGCCAGAAACATCCTGTGATTCTGAGGTGCACTACTGAAGATGTGTCTTAAAATTCTCCCACAGACTACTTTGCTATCAGAGAACTTGTGGGCCTAGGACTTCCTGAGGCAATATACTGCCATCATTAGCCTAATTACAATATCAAAGCTTAATCTAAAGCCTACCTTAAAAACCAGTCCTTACTAAATTAAACCACATGAAAGGCAATGTAGAACTGTGTAGTTAAAGGTCTTAAAACTTTAACATGCACCTAGAGCTCATGCCTAAACTTAAAGGATGAGTTAAAACATCAGAAACCTGATTGGGGATTTCATAAACATAACCTAGACCTTAAAACTAATTCTTACCCTAACCTAAGAAATGGTCTAACATTTAAATGCAAATAAAACCTTAATTTGTATACTAAACCTAACTACTAAATTAAACCACATGAAAGGCAATGTAGAACTGTGTAGTTAAAGGTCTTAAAACTTTAACATGCACCTAGAGCTCATGCCTAAACTTAAAGGACGAGTTAAAACATCAGAAACCTGATTGGGGATTTCATGAACATAACCTAGACCTTAAAACTAATTCTTACCCTAACCTAAGATATGGGCTAACATTTAAATGCAAATAAAACCTTAATTTGTATACTAAACCTAACTACTAAATTAAACCACATGAAAGGCGATGTAGAACTGTGTAGTTAAAGGTATTAAAACTTTAACATGCACCTAGAGCTCATGCCTAAACTTAAAGGACGAGTTAAAACATCAGAAACCTGATTGAGGATTTCATAAACATAACCTAGACCTTAAAACTAATTCTTACCCTAACCTTAGAAATGGTCTAACATAGTTAATTCATTGTAATGGGAGGAGCTTTTGAAGCCCATGAAGGCAAATTCCTGAATAGGAGGACCTAAAGTACTGATGGCTTAATGCTTGACGAGCGACGGCCAGTGCATTTCCCTCGGTCTCTCTCCATGCTGGTCATGGTGAGGGCCGTTAAACAATGACATATACCTAACCCTAACCCTAACCCTAACCCTAAATTATGGGAGACAGAGATTACTTTCAAAGCTCTACGACCTTCCGTTCGGGAGTTAAAGACTTTGGGAGAGATCGGAGGGGGTCCGATCGGTAGTTTTCATCCCTAACCCTAACCCTAACCCTAACCCTAACCCTTTTCATCCCTAACCCTAACCCTAACCTAATTTGAGGTCCATGAACACGCCTGAGGTGGTTTCATCTCTCTACGACGTACGGTTCTGGAGATACAGCCAAAACGAACATTAGTTGAAACCAAGTCTGGCGTGTTCAGAGACCTCAAATTATGGGAGACGGAGATTACTTTCAAAGCTCTACGACCTTCCGTTCGGGAGTTAAAGACTTTGGGAGAGATCGGAGGGGGTCCGATCGGTAGTTTTCATCCCTAACCCTAACCCTAACCCTAACCCTAGAATAAAAATGTACCAAAAAAAAGGTACCAATATATTTATAATGGCATGGAACGTGCTCCTGACAACCTTTCACAGAAAATAATAAGAAAAATTGATTCTGACACTTAGAAAAGTTTTCACTAACTCCGGTCCCATTCATTGTATATGGGAACACACATTTTACTCCATATCTCCGGAACAGAAGGTCGTACAGCTTTGAAAGTGTGATCCGCCTCCCTAATGAGAGGTCACTGAACACGCCCGAGAGGTTTCATCTCTCTACGACGTACGGTTCTGGAGATACAGCAAAAACAAACATTAGTTTAGCTGTATCTCTGGAACAGAAGGTCGTAGAGACTTGAAACCAAGTCTGGCGTGTTCAGAGACCTAAAATTATGGGAGACAGAGATTACTTTCAAAGCTCTACGACCTTCCGTTCGGGAGTTAAAGACTTTGGGAGAGATCGGAGGGGGTCCGATCGGTAGTTTTCATCCCTAACCCTAACCCTAGAGTATGAAGAGAAGCGCCGCAATTGGCCCAGGTCCATTCTCGTTCGGCGGCTGGATTGGATACTGAGAATGGATTTGAAAAGCGAGGATTGGCCGATACATTTTATTTTATTTATTTTAATTCTTTTGGCCTTTCCTGTTATTGTATAAGTAAAGCACATTGGCTTGCATAAATAAATTAGCAAAGTTGCCTGGTCTTGCCTACTCAACAGTTGCGTCACTTGCTAGCAGACAAAGTTGTTTTTGAGAGTGAGAGCATGTCATCGGCACCAAAACGCAAAGGTGGAGCTGAAAAGCTCAGTGAGAAAAAGAAAAGATGTCTGGAGGAAGGTGCATCAAAATATGCAAAAATCTCTGATTTATTTGGGAAACCACCGACTGTTGACAGTGATAAGAAGGTAAGTTGTTGACTTGGCCAATGTTAGTGTGGCATAACAAAATGGAGTGGAGCTAGGAATATACAGAGCACGACTACGCCACCCTAGGAGTTGCGCCCAGGGAAATAGTTGAGTTGATGAAACTAGCCCACTAGGGGCACACAGGTTCGTGAAACTGAGGAAGCGTCAGACGTGTGTCCATAAATAATAAATATGTTTTATTTAATTGCAACCAGGTAAAATACAAAAACACACGAACAGGGAACAGTAGGACAGACAAGGGACAACACAACAACCAAATGAACAGAACACAAACAGGACTGAGGCTTACCAAGTCAGGCAGGTGTATTACGAGTGGGGTATTATCTCCAGGACACAGCAACTGTGCACTGCTCACACCAAATGCACACAAAAAGATGAATCCACACACACACACCCAAAATGAGTTTGAAATCTCACACACACACGGGAGATGCTACCACCACTACGGTGGGGAATGATGGACTACCTAGCCCTGCGGCACCCAGTACAGACAACAACACATTGAGTACAAAACAAACAGAACCAAACCAAAAGTAGCAACCTAAAGATGGCTACAAATAAACAGAAAAGAAATACGAAACAACCATTAACACACACACGCAAACACACACACGAAGGAGCAGCCCTTTCAGACAGCAGCTGCCTGGAAGGGGGGCGAGACGTGAAGGAAGACGAACATCAAACGATACAATCACTAAAAGCAAAACAGCAGCGGCGTCAACCCACCCAGGCCAATTCCTATGGGACGCTAATAATACATTTAAAAACATTTAAAAACATTTAAAACAGAGGCAGCAAGGTAGCCTACCAGGCATCCAAGGGCATGAGACGCAGGAGGAAACAGGCAGCAGCTACTCTGTGTCCGCTAGCTACATACAAAGTATAAAACGTATGGGTGAGTAGCTAGCTAAAACACAGCAACCATTCACGCAGAGCAAGGACCCAAACATACCTGTTTGTGGCACGCAACGAACGTATAATCAGTTTGAGTGAACAGGAGACGGAGTAATAGGTGCAAATGACAACCCAAACCAAACAGGCTTCAACACACGATGAACAGGTGGACTTGGTACCATGAATGACGCATGCCCAGATGGCATCTCATGGTTAATTTATACGGGCTGGGCAGACTCGCAAAGTGTCACTTAATTACAGGTAGATTGAGAGGGACGGGGAGAAGTAAACAGATGGTAAAGTGACATCAGATTTAACCCGTCATGCTACATTAGCTTGCTTTCACAGATGAGGTAACATTCCCTACAAGCTAGCCTAACTAACGTTAGGTAGATGTCCAAAATTGAGACCGTTATGATCTGGTAAAATAAGCAAGCTGGCGCTGTTGTCATCATCGAGATTATCCATTTTAACATGTTAGCCGTAGTCACTTGCTTACAATCGATGAGCAAGCTATCCATGGTGGTAGTTGTATAAAGGCAATCTTATCATTTCTAATAACTTAAGCTAACCAGCTAGCTTGTTATGCTAAAATCACCGTGTTACACACAACACTTACATTATAAACAATGTTAATATGTTATCTAGATTGATGATTCGGCTGCTGGAAGCAGCAGCCAGGGCCCCCGGAGCCAAGATAAGACCCAGGGTACAATGTACACCGTAAATTACACTTTAATATACAAAAATAGTGTATTTCAATTCAGGACATGTATTTAAAGTATATTTATCTAATACACTTTCAGTGTACTAACCAATAGTGGAAATTTAAGTACAAAAAAATATACTTACTATATTTAAATGTAATGTACTTAAGTGTAGTTTTTTTTCACCTCGGGCACTAACACTAAATACTACCATAGTTTGCTGATAGTGTTGTGTCAATGGTTTAACATACTTACATAATAATCCCTATTACCACTCATGTAGGCTGCAGCTGACAGTGACAGGGATAGCAGCCTCATTCCTTAAGGCTTTGTAGTTATACGTATAACCATCTGATACTAGCCCAGAGTTAAGCATATTCATCTAGCAAACTATACCTACCTTGGAGTGTTACAACAGTCAGTATAATTTTATTCCATGTGTCCATCCAGGCAAATTGGTGGATCCAAATGTTATTAAAAAACAAACATATATGATATAATTTCTTTGTAATCATCCAAAATAATGTTAAGTGTATGGGTATTTTTCCAATTACGCCACTGACTGGTCGATACGTGCGATGCATTGAGTGGGCAACGCGCCGTGTACTGACTGGGCAACGCGCCGTGTACTGACCGGGCAGCGTGCTGTGTATTGAGTGGGCCGGTCTGACAGTAACTCCCGGGCCACTTTTTTCCGCCAGTCCGCCCCTGCCCTAGGGCACCAAATTAATTTCAACGCCTCTGAACCCGATAGGCTGTGCACGTCCGAGAATAGGCATTATACTAGGCAAACATAGCATATGGTTGGATCACCATGATGAAAATGTGCTTTATTGCCTCTTAATTCTTCCTTCAATCAAAGGTTCTTTCATTAGTTGTTTAAGCGTGTGAGTTAGACATGCCTAGGGTTGGCATTCAGCTTGCCAACGTGGAAAACCTGCTCTCAGGTCCCGGTCTTAAATAAACGTTTTTTCACTGGACGTTTCATTAGGAAAACAAATAAACACATTGCATCAACTGCACCTTCTGTCGCTTCTCTGTTTAATTTAGTCTTTTACAGTTGGTCATGTGTTTTAAACGTTGATATAGTAACACTAATGATAATAGTATTAACAATATTAAGTGGTAAAATAAGAAAATAAATATCTCAGGAAGAAAACAGGGCACATAATTCTGGGGAAATCTAACACAAAACAAGTCAAGAAACAGTCCCAGGATTACAGGCAAGACCAAAAGGTAACTCCAGCATGATATGTGACTAGTCCATAGAACACAAAGAATCAGTGATGACATTCCCAAAAGACCAGGTATAAATACTCAGGATAATTAGTCACTTGATAGTCTGATGAACAGGTTAGTGCAGAAAATGGCAGGGAAGCAAGCAAAGGCAGGAAGTAGACACAGAAGGTGAGAGGTCATGTCTGCAGTACATGGACAACAAAAATAAACACAGAGCCCATGGTACGCCCAAAACAGCGAGCTAAAGGAGTCTCTAACGGTCCTCTAGAGGCCAAGAAATGTCCCCACTCATGACACATCACTTCAGCAGTGCATGGGAAACAAAACTACTACCCTCCTGCACAAGTAAGGTTGAGACACACAACAAAGAGGGTTTACAGTTTACAGTTTGTGTGTGTGTGTGTGTCTGTATGTGTATGTTGGCTTATCTTAGTTACTTTAAATTCCAACTTTTTGGATAGAAGTTCAACTCCACACATGAAGACATGTTTGTCCTCACATTACTCCTCTCCTCCAGCCCCTGTGTCTCATGTGGACCTGTCAATCAGCATCTCAGCCAATGGGGTGAGGAGGGTGAGTTGCTCCTCCAATGGGGACAGTTCCCAGTACAGTTGGTACCTGGATGGGACGCCTCTGAGTGAAGCTGAAGCTGATCTCAGTGCAGATCCTCAGACTCTCCTGCTGAGTGGGAATGTGACTGGAGGACTCACCTGCAGCGCCTGGAACCACGTCAGTAGCAGGAGGAACTCAGCTCTCCTGCTGGACGCCTGCTCTGGTACACACACCACTACAGTCATTGAACTCTGCTCTTGTGAGTTACTGTCCAAATTCCCTATTATTCCACCGTCTAAAATGATTAGCATTTTACCAGCAGTTTCTAACTGCAGCCTCCTGAACAAGACTCCTATATATGTCTTCCTCTCATGGAGATATAATAACCTTTCATTAGTTAAACTCATGCAAATGATTGGCAAGTCACTCCATACACAGCTGTTGATCAGACCTCTGTCCAAAAAGCCCTAGTTACTGTGCTAACAGCACCCCAGTAACATTCACAGATGCCCCAGTGAGGCCCACACATGCCCTCAAAATGTCACACTACTACCCCCTACCCTAGTGAGTGGCTTTGGGCAAAGACACCCCTGTTTCCTCACCCCTGTATCTAGAGAAGACACCTACAAGCTTGGCTCTCATCACTGTATTCATAACCTTCTGTTTGCAGGTATTTCTCCAGTGTTCATCAGTGTGTGGCTGGCAGAGATCATCATACTCGTATCACTGCTGGTGGAAGGGTATTACCTCTACATAAGAAACAAGAGAACACACACTCCAGGTGAGAATACACACATCACACACCTTCATCTTCTGTTATCTCTACACTAGAAACAAGAGATCACACCAGGTTAGCAGAGAGACCTTAATCATGAGATCATGTTGGTGCCATAGGTTGTGTTGTTTATCCTGTATACTCAAGTGTGCTGTCGGCTGCATTTATGTAGTCAGTGTCCTACAGTAGATTCCACTGAACTGCAGTAAAGGTTTAGACTACACCTGTGCTTTGAGTTACTGTTGTGAGCTGTTGGAGTGTTTGCCCCCTAGAGTAGTCAGTAGTTTGAGCTTTTAGAGTGTTTGCCCCCTAGAGTAGTCAGTAGTTTGAGCTTTTAGAGTATTTGCCCCCTAGAGTAGTCAGTAGTTTGAGCTTTTAGAGTGTTTGCCCCCTAGAGTAGTCAGTAGTTTGAGCTTTTAGAGTATTTGCCCTCCAGTGCTGTGCAGGATTTTTACACACTGTCTGATAAAGTTTCTGACAGTAAAATCTCACCTTTCTGTGCAAATTATGTCCTCCTGAAAAATTTGCAATAATTTAAAAAAAAACAAAAAAAAAACATTTAGTTTAGGAAATGATACATATGAAGTGCAGTTTATGGCAAGGAGTAGTGATGGATAAAGTTTTCTTCAAAAAGCAAGTTAAGTCTTTCATTCTCTCGTCCACCTTAAAACTATGAAATGAACTGAACTATGAACTAGTTCAGAATTTAAATGGTGAACTATGAATGTGAACTATTCATGTTTACTTGTATGAACTGAACTTTGAACTAGTTCATGAGAGGTGTGAACTTGCACAACACTGTTGCCCCCTAGAGTAGTCAGTAGTTTGAGCTTTTAGAGTGTTTGCCCCCTAGAGTAGTCAGTAGTTTGAGCTTTTAGAGTATTTGGCCCCTAGAGTAGTCAATAGTTTGAGCTTTTAGAGTGTTAGCTCTCTTGTGCAATGAGTGAGGTATGACAGCCACTGAGGCTTCTCAATAAACGAAAATACTTTTCCCAGAGTTTCCTCCACCGTTTCTCCTCTCATTCCTATGTGCTGTATGTGTTCAGGTGTGCACAGATAGCCACTGGTGTTTCTCCTCTCATTCCTATGTGCTGTATGTGTTCAGGTGTGCACAGATAGTCACTGGTGTTTCTCCTCTCATGCCTGTGTGCTGTATGTGTTCAGGTGTGCACAGATAGTCACTGGTGTTTCTCCTCTCATGCCTATGTGCTGTATGTGTTCAGGTGTGCACAGATAGTCACTGGTGTTTTATTCTCTCCCTCAGATGAGCGTAAGGACAAGGAAGTGGAGCTCACTCCGACCTCTAAGTGTCGCAGGAGGAACAGCACACCAGAGGAGGTGAAGATGCAGTGACTCCCCATTGGCTCAGAGGGTGTCCGGCACCAGAATACTGTGACATCACATACAGTTCATAATTTTGTATTTTTTTATTTACCCTTTCACCCTTCTACCCTAGTGTAGGCTATGTAGTACACACACACACACACACACACACACACACTCTCTCTCTCTCTCGCTCTCTCTCTCTCTGCCTGTCTCACTCACACGGACACACACACACACACACACAAACAAACATGTGTAAGATGTTGTGAAGGTGTTTCTGTGTTTCTCATTTCCGCAGTCTCGTGTGGATGCTTTTCCTTTTTGTGTACCAATAAAATTGTGCTTATCTGATATATGAGTCCAGAAGCTCTTTGCTGTTGACTAGAAGGGCCAAGCCAAATGTCGTATGTCACACCTTTATCGAAGTGAAACGAAATATGTGGAACTGCCCAGTGATTCGGGTCCGCTCAAATCTTTACCCATGCTACACATTCCCACCAAGTTTCATGAAAACTGGCTTGGTAGTATTTTTCTGTGTACAGACAGAGGTAATGCTGATGCCTGCATATGTGCTTCCATCATGAGGAGGTTATTGGTATGGCATGTTTCAACTTAAGTTGAAATACCTAAGTTTGGGTTTTGAAAGTCTGTTTTTTTTAATACCAGTCAGTCATGATGAGACAGCTTTGTGGGTGTATTGTGTGTGCATGTGTGTGTGTGGGTGTGGGTATGATCTAGGTCTGTGGTGGGAAGATGAGAGCAGTTGATGGAGCTTGTCCTCTGGGAGAGGTTAACCCTTAGAAGTCCATGCTTCACCGTGGGTAATATGGAGCTTTTGTAAGGGTATTGTTAGATTTGATTTAAATGTCTCTAATGTTATTATTGTGGTCTTCTAGAATATAATCATACATGCCACTTTTGCCTCAATGTTTTAAGTTAGGGGAAATATACAAAAATATCAAGGCATGTCAGACTACCTTAAAAAAGGCCTTAGAAAGGGCAAAGGGCTTCCCCAAATGGTATTATTAGAGCTGAACTGAAGACAAAGGAGGCAGAGGATAAAATAGTGAAATAGTGACTGATTGTCATGGACATCTCGACACAGAGAATGAGGCAGGGTGTAGGCTTACTCCACACACAAACCTCTGCTTACATTTGGGTGAATACGCTGAAAGAGATGGCGGCCTAATTTAAATCCAATACTGTTTTTGCTTTTTATATTTGTAGTCATGGAACTTTTTGATCACGTATATTTATGCAGATTCATTTGAACACCTGGCCAACCTGAATTCAATCTCTGCATTCTGTCGCAGCCAAGAAAACAAATTAGATCTCCTGCAGAAAATGCACTGGTGCTGCAGAGCATTTCTTCTTGTGCCTTAGTCTAATTAGACTACACTATCTGAATAGAAATAAGCTTATCGTTATTGCATATCTACATCATGAATCACATTAGTTTACTGCTGACTGAGCATTTAATTAAAGTTGGGCAAATTAGACAAGGCCTATCTCTTCCCAGACGCGTGAGTCTTGAGGTTTTGTGCAAAATCCTAGATGGACTAAAAACAATCAGAATTAATGCAAATGCTCAATTACTTTTTTTTTCTGAAATATTGTGGTTATAATTGCAACCCAGAATGGTGGGAAATCTTTTGAATTTACTTGAATTTGCTGAATTGGGATTAACCTTAACAAACAAAAGAAAACATTTTAGTTATGCATTTAGGTGATCCACAAATCCAGATCAGAACACTTCACATGCAGAATTAGGTTTATAAATGACGTTTCACGACAAATACACACACAAAGTATTATGTATTTTTACAGATTATAAAGTATGTATTTCCACTGACAACCATAGTACATTTGTTCAAATCAGAAGTCAGAAGGAAGGAGTTGTGTGTTTGTGGATAGAAAAACCCATTCGTAAATTATTGCATATTTGTGGATCATGGTCTGCATATTTTGAGTCATTTTCTCTGCACACTCTGGTCCTGTAGGGGGCATCATCTGTGTTTTCTCCAGCTTCACTGGCCAGATCATGGATGCTGTCGTACTTCACCACCGCCACCTGAGGGCAGCATTGCACACAATCCATTCCTTTCTTAGCACTCCCTAATCCACCAACATCTGCCATCCAAACACTTGCCTCTCTCTCTCCTCTGCTGTCCATATGAAGGGTGTGTGTGTGTCTGTTTCATTGCTGAGTCTTACAATAGGACCGGCACAGTACTGATCCAGCTAAATGACTACCAACATCCAAACACGCCCCTCTCTCTCTCTCCTGCACTCTCTTTCCATATGATGCCCGTATGTGGTCTGTGTCTGTAAGGAGTTCTGTATTACGCGGACCAAGTGAAGTGAACCGTCCATCTTGGTCAGGGACAGACAGGAGAGTGTTCTTTTCTTTTGCATGTTTTTCTGTTGGGGTTCTTAGTGGAGGAAACCTCTTGTGAACACGGGGAGAACATGGAAACTCCACACAGAAAGGCCCGGGAGATAGCCCACCTGAGCACTGAAGGTCTGGGGAGGACCTGCCCCCCAGAGCCAACAGCGCCCCATGCGGGTAGTGAACCATGACCTTCTTGCTGTGAGGCGGCAGCGCAAGCACCTGAGCCACCGTGCCACAATTATTGGATAGAACAACACATTTGTAAATTATTGAATATTTTCAGACAAGTTTCATGTAGATGTCATTGGCTTCATGGTATTATGCAGATGTCATTGGCTCTCACATTCCTTGTGAGATCACAATAATTAATGTTATATTCAACTGACAGGAGGATAGTTTTTGCTTTTAGTACCATTACCACGGTAACCACAACCCAGAAACGCCTCCTAGCAACCAACCACAAGCCACACTTATGAGAGCTGTCACACACTGTTCCTTTCCCACAGTCAAACACACTT
>NW_024880056.1:0-39102 GCF_900700415.2 Clupea harengus
AGTGTTCTCAAAATGATGGTCGGAATTCAGTGCTTAATGATTTTAACCCTTTCTCCGTTGACTTTCCCCAAGGTACACATTAGGTGGATGTGGCCTAAGTTGTATTGGATGCCTTTGTCCTTTTCCTGTTCATTTAGTTTGAAATGAGATTTATGCTTTAATACAGTATGTGCTCTTCATTTCCTCAGATAGTATGAAGCAATTTCTTTGAACTGGAGGGTCATATGGTGTCCTGCTGTCGCATCCTCTGACTTCCATTACCTTCATCTCTAATTCAGGGCTAAGGTAATGATCATAATTAGCCAATGCAGACAGTAAATTAGACGGCATCTTTGGCGGACCAGAAAGCTAGAGCACGACACAGCGGCAGCCCTTCAGAAGCGCAATTAGTGCCTCCTGATTTAGCAGTAAGCAGTGATGTGCATGTTACAGCAGACTCCCGGCAAAAAAGGTCACAAACTTTCACTCCCTGTCCTTCACAATCGCTGCGGCAAAGCAAACAACCACCGACCTGGATTCAGCCCATTGTGCGCCCGCCAACCTGTCACTGTTGTCACGGAAACAGCACCTGGGGGTGCCTGCAGAGCACTTGCTTTTCAAGTCGTTTTTTATTATTTATTTATTTTTTCATTTTTTAATAGAATCCCCTGAACCCCCAGAGAGCTGAGTGCGACTGAGGTAACGGTAGCCGTTATACTAATTACAGGCCTGGGAGTGAGGTGCAGCCATTTCAGTACCTTGTTAATTTTGTCCTTCACACCAGCAACAAGTGTCTTTGTGCTCCGTGGAACTCGGGTGTTGGTGAGGAGAATCCGCAACGTGGGCACCCTGAGGAGACAGTTACGGCCAAAATGAGCTGTAAAAAAAGATGCTGAAAGATGCTCTGATGGCTGTTTATGTGCATATCGCTGTTGTTGCATTAATCTAATTTTGAGAGGTACCTCTGCAAAGGAGTAATCTTCCCAGATTGGTATCTTAGTATACCTCCTGGGAAAGAGAAGTCAAACTGTTAATAAATACTGTCAAAAATGGTCCAGAACATCTGTTGAAGGTTTAAACGCTTTAGAGGCTTTGGAAATATCTATCTCATGATAATTTATCAATTATTAACACTTTAAAAATACTACATTCAAAGCCCAATACTTGAAAAAACTGAAAATATATTTATGTTTAAGCCCTTACTGAACAACAAAGTTCCTGCAAAACAGGTCTTCTTCAACAGTTTGATGTTTTGGTAATCACTCGGAAGCGCTTAAGACATGACTGTCAGTCACAAATACCCATCCACATCAGATTAGCAGCCCATGCAGAGCGAGTGTAAGAGCCAAATTCATGATTTCATGTGTTATAATAATTTAGTTTAAAAAGATTTAAAAAGGTATCTGAAGATAAATAATTTCATTAGGATTTGAAAGAATGTTTAGGTTAAACTATATAATTTAGTATTGTATTTAAAAGCTGAATAAGTTGTCAGAATGTAAGCTTCCAATAAGATGGCGTTACGTCAGTATAATACCTGCGTGTTGGACTTTTAGTTTAGATTTGAGCTCAGAGATATTGGAAGCGACATCGTTTTTTTGACCGAGTAAACATTTTTTATGGAAGAATTACTCGTCTCACTCGCGTGTCAATTAATAGTTTCTAAGACTGAACTCAAAATTGTGGTACATAAGACTCAGAACCAGACAGAGTGCCACTACAGCGAGCATGATGACGCAGCAGTGCTGATCCGGTCTTACCCCATGTGCTCACTGCGTTGTCGACTCCTGAGGGGTTCCCATGGATGATCCTCTCCCCCTGAAAAGCCCACTGATTGATCAACTCCAACTCCTCGCCACTCCAGCTGAATCAAAGTAAAGACACGTGTCAATAGTGTGCATTGGAGTCAGGACTAACCAGAGCTGTTTCAGTAGTGCAGTCTACTTTTAGCACACAAACACTCACTGCTTGTGTCTACTTACCAAGGGAACAATAAGCCATCTGACCCAGGCTACGGTTTTAGCACAAACACGAATGAATCAACCCCAGGAGTAAATAGTGAAAATAACTAGGAGGTATTTGACATGTTCTTGTTTCTGCCGTGACAGCAGCATTGTGAGAACGCACTGAAATGGCCAGCGTTGATGGTACTGACCTTCTTCTCTCAACACATTTTACAGCTTGACAAATCAACGGTATGAAAGTCGCTGAGCTAGCAATTTCATGAAAGTGGACATTGTAGATGGGCCAAATGCAAAAATGTGTGTTTGTTAGTGTGTGTGTGTATGCATGTACATGTGTGTACCCGTACGTGTGTTTAAATATGCACGTGTGCGCGTGCGTGCGTGTGTTACCTGGCCGTGTCCCCATCTGGCCCCAGAGGAGAAGAGAGGGCCCCCTGTGTGGAGAGCAGTGCAGCAGCTACAGATGCACAGTAGGCCGCGCTGGACCCCAGACCAGCTCCAGTGGGAAGCTCTGACCAGACAGTCACAGTCAAGCTGGGTAATGCTCTGCAACACATCACCCTCCCAGTCAGGAACAAGACAAAGGGCACACATACACATCTAGGAGTGTGTTGAAAGACTATTCAACTTAATGTTGGATGACCAAAAAAAAAAAAAAGCATTCAAACAACTTCTATTTGACGTTGACTTCACCGTATTCATTCAATATTTAATAATCATAAATCACAAAATAAATGCATAGCCTATTTTTTTTCATTGTTTTCCACATGAAGCCTGAAATGAATGCACTGGAGAGGATGTTTACAGTGCTTCAAACTGAATATCACATCCTTGAACAACAGAAACAACAACAAAGAAAAACAGTAGAAAAGACCACTGCTGTTGAACTGCATTACTTCATTGTTCTTCATAGGAAGCATGAATTCCAGTTTGAAATGGACCATAAATATGTGCTGCAGTCATTACACCAAGGACATTTCCTGCTGATAAGACATAGCCCACTCCAGAAGGGGATTAAATTGTCTTGCAATTTAAAGCCGACTCAGTGACATTTGTTGGTGCCCACACTGACAGCCCTGTCAAAAGAAGCCCCAGTAAATAGCCTTGACTGTCAACAAAAGAGCTTCTTGATGGATCTGAGTGATAAACAAATCTGCTAATTTTCCTTGGGCACCACTCACCCACGCTTGTCAAGACTCCTGCATTCTGTCTAGTGAAAAACTCATTATTTTTCCACCGTCAGGGTGTATTGGCACTATGGGCAGAGTAACTGTTTTCTTTGGCCAGCACAAAAGCCACACATCACAACACCTGTCTGTCGAGATTTGCTCACACAGACATCTTGACAAGAGAGGCACTTTCCGACATAACAAAAAAATCTTCAAACACCCAGAAGAACATGACTATTGTGGCACTCTTACTTTGACTTGGCAAAAATGGAGAGGTACATGTAGAGAAAGGCGAAGACAGCCATGTTACGTGCATCCGTGCTTCCTTCCTCTATTCCTGTTAACTCTCTTAGTCTTCCGACAAGCTCAGAATCCAGCTCCTTTAAGTTCCTATGGTTAGCTGTAAAATAAATGCCAGGTAGAGTAAGAGATTGTTTATTTTCATACCTGGGGGAAACTAACACATGTACACAAACATTACCTATGATGTGATTAATGGGAGTTGTATTTACGTCACATGAAGCATACAGACAACCAACTTGACAGATTCACTTACTTGTTTTGTCTTGAAGTAACTGTTGTAGTGCACTGGCATCCCAGGACAGAAAGGTGTTTATGTTGGGTAGATTGATGCAGACCTCGCTAGTGGAGGTAGCTTGAAGTTTAAGGAATGTTCGTAAGTTCAAACTCACAGCCAGAGCAACCTGAAATGATTACAGGCAAAATTCAGCACATAATAATACCTAATATTAGGTCAGTTCAAGTAGTCTTGTTCCGAAGAAAACAGTGTGACTGATCAGATATTTCAAGGCTACGTTGGCACTGCATCAGTGATACTGGCCTTCATGTTTTTTTTCCCCCATCATCTAAAATTCTTACCATCAATATGAAGAAGAGACGATAATAGGCACAGTGCACAGTGCTGACAGTCTAACACTGAGTAAGCATCTTTTGTGTGGGATGGATAAGAATACAAGCTTGGTGCTACCAGACAAACTTACATATAGACAGGCATAGGGCTAACTGCACCTGCTCTGTTTCTGCCGCAAGTCTAAGTCTGTAGAACTGTGTACGTTACATCGTCTGTAAACCACCATACAGAACCATCTCCCCAGTGCCATGGACATTTCATTTTGAGGTACATGTACAAATTTGTAATTAGGGAAGACTTTGTTTGATATAATCGTTAATTAAGGTCAAATCTGGCAAGATCTGGAATTCTAAGTCTTCTAGACTAGTCTAATGAAACATCAGAAAGCAACATTCCACCAGACTCACCTTCCCGTGGACGACAGCGTGCTCTCCATGAAGGATAGCTTTCCCTGGTGCTGAAACAATGCAGTCAATGGTGTGCATTGTGAACTTCAATTAAATTACAGTCAACTGAATACAACAGGATGTTAGCTATCCACTGTGAAGCTGTAACGTTAACTAATTTACACGCTGTCACTGACGCATTCTGAACCAGCATGAGATATTTTAGAGGTCGCAGCAATAGTTCACGTCGTTTCAGTCCAGATAAAACCGCTTTCAATCGATTCACAGCACGTCAAATACAGTCTCTGAACTTGCCATTCTGAGTTTAAGTGAAATGACATGTCAACATACGGATGATCATACTGTAGACCCATTAGAGCCAATGAGGACCGAACGCCTTATGCACAGACCAATCAATAACCAATAGGAATAATGGGGATCTAAAAAGCCTATCAGACGTTTCGGTCGTGTGACAGATAAGCCCCTCCTTCTTCCTACGGGTGCCGAACATAGACACATCACTATGAATGTAAATACGAGGATAGCAAGAGCAACAACCTTGCCTTCTTGTTACGAAACTGATCAATAATGGCAGTTGCTGTGACAAACCGGTTGCATATGCACTGTATATTTTGGACAAGACAGTGTGCACAGTTGTACAGGATACGGCGTGTATGTAGCAAATATAGAAGGTAACGGAATAATTGCCTTCTTGTCGTTGTAGCTAGCTATCTAGCGAAGGAAGGAAAGTATTTTGTGTTTGCTACGGTTTCAGTTGACTGTGATGTTTAGCAACGTGGTTATTTCATTAAGTCGACGAAATAATGCTCTTTTTGTCCCCATTCAAGCTTTGCCACCAAGTCTGATGAAGAGAGTAGAGGTCCGAAAATTTACACAAAAACCGGAGATAAAGGTGTTGCTGTTTAATTGTCGGTTCAGTACACTATCACCTAAAACGTAAAAGCTATTCGTGACTTTGACTATTCCTGAAACATGTACTGATTAACCGAGTGTTGTTATAATTATTGCAAAATCGATTACGTTACTTTCAAGACGAGGTCATGGTCAGGACTCTGAGACCACTCATGCCTGTTTTTTTGCCCCCAAATGTAGGATTTTCCAGCACATTCACTGGTGAGAGAAGGCCAAAAGAAGACTGCATTTTCGAGGCTTTGGGAGCTACAGATGAGTTGTCGTCCGCCATAGGGTAGATTCAATGAACTTCAATGTTGGCTTAAAAATAATAGGAAAGCAAGGTGTTTGGTTTAGGCATTCGTTGCATTTCAGTGACCCCCTGCATTCCTTCCAAAGGTTGGCAAGGGAATTTTGCAAGGACAAGGGACATCCATTCATAGAAGAACTTGAGAAGGTCTGTGCCACTGTCCGTTGTATTGCACATGTGTATTTATATCTTCTGTGCTCTGTTCTGAAATGCTGATCATCCTTACTTTGTGTGTATACAGATTCAGTGTGTGTTGCAAGATGTGGGATCTAATGTTGCTACCCCTCTTTCATCAGCTAGAGAGAGTCACAGAGGTAAATATGTTAAAGGTAGTTGATAGTCTATTAGGCTCATCATGACCAACCTAGGTGTTTGAGACAATATAGGCCACACACAGGGTAACAGGGGAGACACACTGCTTTGGGCCTACTTTGAATCTGTGTCTGCTTCTGTGGTGGACTGACATTTTTATTAATTAAAACCCGTCTCTTTTTAATTTCTTTTCACAGTCAAGACCAAGTTTAGTCCCCAGCCTGTGTCAGACCTCGAGAGTTGGATTGACAAGTACACAGAGGAGCTGCCACCACTGACTAATTTCATATTACCTGTAAGGTTCACTAGAGTGATTATAAGTAAATATGTGTTGCATTGAGTACATGTAAAGCATGTCTCTTGTTGAGTTTAAATTTGTCATGGTACCATCTAAGTAACTTTTGTCCATATACTGTTCAAAGTCAATGGTGTTGTGTATGCATTTAAGCAAAAGAGTTGCAAAAGAGTTGAAGTCCAACTTTAC
This sequence comes from Clupea harengus, assembly GCF_900700415.2. Classification (NCBI taxonomy): domain Eukaryota; kingdom Metazoa; phylum Chordata; class Actinopteri; order Clupeiformes; family Clupeidae; genus Clupea; species Clupea harengus. Next base: position 6,388 of record NW_024880056.1, read on the forward strand.
CGTTTATTAATGGTATGATGTCATCATGTAATAGATAATATCCACAAGGTACTGACAGAGTGATGTGTATTGAGGAATGTGTATTTGTGGATGTGTTTTCAATCCTGCAGTCTGGAGGAAAGAGCAGTGCGTCTCTGCACGTGGCTCGCGCAGTGTGTCGTAAGGCAGAGCGAAGGTTAGCAACGATCTCTATTAGAGAATGCACGGACACACTCACACTAGCTCAGGTAATGTTGTGCATATTTTTTACCTTCCTTTCTTTCACTTCCTTTTTGTTGTTCATTTCAGTGTGGCTCCTATTGTTCGCTCAGGAGAGGCTGATCCCGACGTTGCCAAGTTTCTAAACAGGTAGTGATGTAACCCATCAAAACCTACCTAATGCAGGGTCCTTATTAATCACATTACAATTGTTAACTCTCTTTAATTTCCACACAGACTGAGTGACTACCTGTTCACACTGGCCAGGTACGCCGCCATGAAAGAGGGAGCGGCTGAAAGCATCTACAGTAGACCTGAATGACATCCATGTGCGTTTAGGAGAAAGTGGGTAAATTCCTAAATGAGATGCAGAGACTGGATTTTTTTTTTTTGGGCTGTGAATTAATTTCACGTATCTTTATTTGACCTTGAACTATTAAATCAAATCAAATCAAATCAAACTTTATTTGTACGGCGCATTTCATACAAGGAAGTAACACAATGCGCCTCACAGTAGGAAAGAAAAGGGGGGGGGGGGGTGTTTACAAACACTTGTAAAAAAAAAAACACAGATTTTCAAGAGATAAATGAATAAAATAAAATAAACGTACTAACCGCACTGGCACCCTAAAGGACTACTCAGCACGGTCATCGTCAAACTAAGCTGCTGGGGGGGGGTTACAAACACTTGTAAAGAGACACAGATAAGTAAATAAATAAATAAATGTTACATTAATGTTAAATAAATACATTTTACAAGTTACAATGAGTGATAAGCGAGTGATAAGCGAGATCAAAGAGGTATGTCTTAAGTGCATGTTTAAAGGTTTCAACCGTTTCGGCCATTCTTAGGTATTCTGGCAGAGTGTTCCAAAGGTTGGGGGCATAGAAACTAAAAGCTGCTTCCCCATGTCTCTTTGTCCTGGCTTTTGGAACTGTTAGAAGTTCAGTGCCGGAGGACCTCAGGGATCTACTGGGTGTGTACCTTGAGAGCATGTCTGTTATATATTCAGGTGCATGACTATGGAGTGATTTATAGACTAGTAGGAGAACCTTGAAATCTATTCTAAAACTAACAGGTAGCCAGTGCAGTGATTTTAATACTGGTGTGATGTGCGCTCTCCGTCTTGTTTTAGTGAGGACTCGCGCTGCTGCATTCTGTATTGTTTGTAGTTGACTAATGGCTTTTTTTGGTAGACCAGACAAAAGCGAGTTACAGTAGTCTAGCCTGCTCGTGATAAACGCGTGCATCAGTCTTTCGGTGTCAGCCTGAGCGAGAAACGGTTGCACCTTAGCAATGTTTCTTAAGTGATAAAAAGATGTTTTAATTATATTTTTGATATGGGTTTCAAAATTGAGATCTGAGTCAAGTATGACGCCTAGGTTTCTGGCTTGGTGCTTGGTGTTAAGTGCTAGTGTTTTTAAGTGTGCAGTTAGTTTCTCTCTCTCGTTTTTTTCACCAATGACTAATACCTCTGTTTTATCTTGGTTTAGCTGGAGAAAGTTTTGTGACATCCATATTTATATCAGAAATGCAATTTACCAAACAATCAATAGAGCTGTAGTTGTTGGGTGTTACAGAAATATAGAGCTGGGTGTCATCTGCATAGCTATGATAGTCGATGTTGTGCCTCCTAATTACACTACCAAGGGGTAGCATGTATAGACTGAAAAGTAAGGGCCCTAAAATGGATCCTTGAGGGACCCCACAGGTCATAAATGTTTTTTGAGCTGTGGTCTCCGAGGGCGACAAAGTATTCCCGGCCAGTTAGATAGGTCCTAAACCAGTTTAGGACCGGACCAGTGAGGCCAACCCAATTTTCAAGTCTATCAATAAGGATATTGTGATCAACAGTATCAAAGGCTGCGCTCAGATCCAGAAGGGCCAAGACAGATAGTTTTTTGGAGTCAGCATTAATCCTGAGATCATTTACAACCTTGACTAATGCCGTTTCTGTGCTATGATTGGAGCGAAAACCAGATTGGAAGGTGTCAAATGCACAGTTAGCATCTAGGAAATTATTTAACTGTTTAAAGACAATTTTTTCCAGGATTTTGCTTAGAAAGGGAAGGTTAGAGATGGGTCTAAAATTGTTTAGAACTGAAGAGTCTAAATTGCTTTTCTTCAGGAGGGGTCTCACCAGGGCAGTTTTAAGTTCTGATGGGAAAATACCTGTAAGCAGGGAACAGTTTATAATGGCTAGAATGTCCTTAGACACAGAGTCAAAGATGGTCTTAAAAAATTTGGTGGGAAGGGGATCAAGAGGGCATGTAGACGGCTTCAGTTGTGACACTACTTTGCTCAGCATTTCTATATCAGCCAGTGCAAAAAAGCTCATACTGTTACAGCATGGTGGAAGGGGATCAGAAAACAAGACATTTGGAATTTCTTGAGCAATATTTTTCCTAATGTTCGTTATCTTATCTCTGAAGAATGCTGCAAATTCCTCACATTTGGAGGTGGAAAAGAGACTATCATCTACTTTAGGTGCAGGATTTATAAGGCTGTCTATTGTTGAAAAGAGGACCCTGGAATTGTTAGAATTTGTAGATATCAAATTAGAGAAATGATCCTTCCTAGCATTTCTTATTGCTTTATTAAAGACTGAAAGTTTATCCTTAAAGATATCAAGGTGGACCTGTAGCTTGGTCTTTCTCCATGTACGCTCAGACCTTCTGCAGGATCTCTTAAGTTTAATCATTTCCTCATTTCTCCATGGAGCTTTTTGTTTGGCTAAAACCTTTTTTTGTTTCAATGGTGCTACAGAGTCAAGTGCTGTCCTTAATTTTGTATTTAGAGTAGTTACTAGATCATTAACACATGATGGCCCCGTATCTGGGTTTTTTGCACTAGTTATGTTCATCATTACTTTGAAATTCTCAGCTGCTGCAGAGTTAAGATAGCGTTTCTTAATAAAACATTCAGCACTATTTCTAACTTTAGGTACCAGTGCTGTAAAGAAAATACAAAAGTGGTCAGAAAGAGCAAGGTCACAGATAGACGATATAACAGTTGTAAGACCCTTTGTAATAACTAGATCAAGGGTGTGGCCACGGTTGTGAGTGGGTTCAGTGATGTGTTGTGTAAAGTCCATGGAATTCAAGAGATTCATAAAATCCCGGGCCTTTGAGTCGTTCCCATTATCAACATGTATGTTAAAATCACCAGTGATAATAATTTTGTCGTAGTTTGTGTGTATAATGGAGAGTAGTTCTGAAAAGTCTGTTAGAAAAGTGGGACATTGCTTGGGTGGCCTATACACAGTTACTGTCAGAACAGGAGGCTGGCACTTTAGAACTATGGCATGATATTCAAATGAGGCAAAATCATCGAAGGAGATGCTCCTGCAGCACAGGGCATCCGTGGTTATGGTGGCTGTCCCGCCCCCTTTTTTACCTGTTTTAATGGACTGAAAAAAGCTATAATTGGGAGGGGATGCTTCAATAAGAGCTGCAGACCCATTTTTGTTTAGCCAGGTTTCTGTTAAAAACATACAGTCTAATTTACGTTCACATATAAGATCGTTAATGAGAAATGTTTTCCCTGATAGTGACCTAATATTTAGTATTGCCATTGAAATATTTTCTGGATATAGTGGCTCACAGGAAGGAGGAATATGCCGGGGTATAGATAGAATATTTGCTGGGCTTCTATTGTTTCTATTGTATCTATGGCCTTTGTTTTTAACTGTGCGTTGGGTAGAGATTAAAACTGGAATAGGATTATAGGCGCATGCCATAATATTATATGAAGCAGCCTGTGGTCTTCATGTTGTCCGACAGCAGACTGGCTCCGATCCGGTTTGGGTGGAGGCCATCATGCTTCAGCAGGCTGGGCCTCTCCCAGAACAGGTCAAAGTTGTTAACACAGTCAATGTCTAATGAAGCGCAGGTCGCTCGCAGCCAGGTGTGGAGGTTGAAAAGTCTTGACCATCTCTCAGCGCCTCTCCGGTAGGTAGGGAGAGGCCCAGAGATGACGATCCGTCTTCCTGTGTCCATGAGGGTAGTGAGGAGGGCTGTGAAGTCTGCCTTCAGGACTTCTGTCTGTCTTGCTCTGATGTCGTTTGTGCCCACATGTACAATTATGGTGCTGACCTTGGTGTAGCCGGCGAGGATGCTTGGGAGTCTACGTTGAATGTCACGGACCCTCGCTCCGGGGAAGCAGTGGACCTTGCAGGGACCGCTTGGTGAAGGGGGGATGTAGACATCTCTGATCATGGAGCTGCCAATGACAAGGGTGGAGGTTGTCATGTCAAGCGGGAGAAGCCGTCTAGGGGATGCTGACTGTGTTGAGGGCCCAGGATGGGAAGCAGGGCGGCGTGGGCGATGCTGGATGTCAGTGTGATGCCGTTGTTTCTCTGGAGCCGGTCTGCGGGGGCGTTGCAGGGCGGGCTGAGGAGGGGTGTCATCAAGCCCAGGGGGCTCCTCCTCATTCATCAGTGTGGTGTAGCGGTTTCCCAGTTTCAGGGGCTGGCCTGGCTCAGTGTGTCGTCCCGACCGCCTTCCATCACGCTTGCTTCTGCCAGCTGTTCTCCATGGCTGGTGAGGAGTGGAGTTCACCGGCAGGGTGGGCTTGGTCCCCACCAGTGGCCAGGGAGCAGTGGTGTGGTCTGGGTTTGTGTTCATGCAGGGCAGAGTGGAATCGAGATGTCCAGTATGTGTGTGTGTGTGAAGAGGACCCACAGATACAATGGAGTCAATGAACTGCTCATCCAGCTTGATCTGGTAGAGGTTCGCTAACCTGACTTCTAGTTCTACTACCTTCTGTCTGAGCAGGAGGCAGGAGTCGCATCCAGGTGCACCACTGAGGGAAGGCATCGTGGCGATGTCAGATGAGAGGCAAAAACTTGAGTTTATGTGTTTTGTTTGCTACGATGTCGCGGTGACTCGCGGTGAGGTAGTCAAACGTTAAGCTTTAGCTGGTGTTTGCTTGCTAGGCTTGCTAGCTGTTCAGAGTCAGAATGAGAACAGGTAGTGTTAATTTAATTTAGCGATCTATACAACTCCAAGCTCACAGGAAGAAGCAAAAACCTACTGTTTGTAGGATAAAATTCTTCTTCTGCCTTCTGTTAAAAGAACGACAGCGCCTTCCGCTAACCTGCGAGTTGGCAGTTAAATTAATTGTAGGTGTCTTTCACCGCAAAAAGTTTTTTCCCCTAAGGGTTACCTGGAGATTAAGATGATAGTCCAGCAGAGAAATTCTTAAATACCGATGATGAATCCGTCGATAAAGAACGAGAGTCGGGGGTTTAATCCAGTAGAGGTTAAATTCAGTAGAGGTTAAATCCAGCAGAGTTTGTTTTGTTTTTTGAAAACTTTTGAAGATGGCCTCAAATCCTGACGGTGAATGCTTCGATCAAGAACGATAGTCTGAGCTTGAATCTTTTAGAAGATTAAAAATAAAAATTCTCCGGGTTTTTTGGAAGATTAAGAATAGAGAGTAGTAGGCTAATCGGTAGGTAGAAAAATTCGGCAGGTTGCAGCAATTCTAACAAACAGGAAATGAAGAAGACAAGACATAAACGATAATGTTTGTATGGAATTTGGAAAATATTTGTATATAATACAAACAATGCCAGGGGTTTTGTCCTTTTTATTGTCATTTATTCTACCAGAAAAAAGCTGAAATTTCCCTTGAAATTTCTGTCTGTCTAGGCTTAGTCAGAGAGTTTAGAGTATTTATTACGAAAGAGTTTAAATCAAAAGGCTCAAAATATAGATTTTAACAAAAACAAAGTGCTGTTGTGTTAATCATTTATCATGTCCATAATTGTAGTTGGGTTGGGTCAAACCTGCGTGAAGAAAGTTTATTTAGTGTTCTTTTTTATGGAGTGCTACCAGGGTCAATTAGCATAATTTTCTTGGTGGGGACGAAGAGCAATTCTTATGCAGGTATTGTAAGACTTTGGAGAGCCTACCAACCTGTGTATCTGGGTTGGAAATTTGAGGAGATTCAGTAGACTGAAGGTTGTGAGACTTCAAACCATGGAGGTGGAAGGTATGAGATGGTGTGTCAACTGTGGTTGCCACTCTCTTCTCTTCACTCTCCTCCACCACTCTGTAACATTTAGTTGCACGTCAGATCAGAGTTTTGAGGTGTTTTTTTATGTCAATGATGTTTGACATTTTAGACATGTTTTACTCCGCCTCCACCATTGAAAGGATTTCCATTTTCTGGTCAAAAATGTGGTCCTGTTCTTTACGACACTCATTACACAGAAATTCTTCTAAGTGTTTGAAATATGCTGCTACTACTGAAGCACTTCCTGAAATCATTTTCTGTACACAATCCCATTTTATTTTATGTTGGATGTTTTCTCCCACAAGCCTGTAAAGACTTTGTTCAGTTCTAAATATCAAAATGTAAGATGGGTGTTGAACTAATAAGTTACACTACACAGCTTGTGTGTGTCTCATGAATATAAAATCTAATGTTATATGGATTAGAAATCAACGTCTATAAAGGTTGCACAACTTAAGCTGTTCATCAAATCACCGGACAAAATAACCAACAATGACCTGACATTAACAATTATTATCTGAAGACGACATTACCAACAGTGGCCTGAGGACAACGTTACTGATGATGACCTGAGAACATTAGCCATGATGAGCAAGGTTGAGAACAAAAAAATCTGTCGACAACATGACCATTGATGACAACGAACAAATAGCGGCCTGAGGACATTACCAATGATGACCTGAGAACAACATTACTAACAATGGCTTGAGGATATTGCCAATGATGACCTAAGGATTACATCAACAGTGATGGCATGAGGACAAAATTACTAATGCTGACCTGAGAACAACATTTACAATGATGACCTGAGAACAACATTACCAATGATGACCTGAGAACAACATTACCAATGATGAGCTGAGAACAACATTACCAATGATGACCTGAGAACAACATTACCAATGATGAGCTAAGGACATCAACAGCAATGGCCTGAGGACATGATCGCTGATGAACTGAGGAAAACATTGCAGTTGGTAGTAATGCTTTAACTAAGTTTAATTAATTAGCAGTAGCTGTGCATAATATGAATATTGTACATAATCTCTTCTTCGTGGTTTACATGTTCTTTTGGCAGGAGCTGTGACACTGCTGACTCACCCCCTGCCTTATTTGGGTGGTTTCTCGCTTGGATGGCTAGTGGAAATGAGAGGTGTGTCCTTCATGCGATCATATACCTTCCAAATGAGTTTGAAGATGATACCAAAACATAACTCAAAATATGGTGCCTGCATACTGTTGCTTTAACCTTAATATGCAAATATATGTTCTATGAGGCATTAGGCATCAGTATTTAATTCAGAAAAATATGTCCATCTTGCTATTATACCCAACCCACATCATGCCCTCATGGGGTGTTTCTTTTGTATGGAAAAACAAATGAACATGTCAGAGAGCTTAGTCAGCTTAGTTATTATACATTTCAGGCTATACACTGATCCAAGTGTACACTTAGTTTGAAATGTGTTGTATTCCCATTTTGCTATAATGCCTTTTTGGGTAATGTTGCAAATATCTCTACATTTTTCTTTCAGTGTGGCTCCTTACTGTTCACTCAGACTCGAGGCTGGTCTGATGTTGCCAATTTTTACAGGTAGAGATAGATACAATCCATCAAGTAATATAAAACCTTTATAAATTTCCATACAGACTATGTGAGTATTCACACTGGCCAGGTATGCCACCATGAAAGAGGGAGAGGCTGAAAGCATCAACAGTAGACCTGAATTACATCCATGTGTGTTTAGGAGAAAGTGGGGAAATCCCTAAATCAAATACAGACACTGGTCTTGATATTCTGTGAATTCAATGCATGTATCTTTTTATTTAAACTGAAACTACCAAGAACCTCAGAACAAAAGCAGATCAATAGGCTTTTAATTAGAGTCAGAGATGTATGAATACGATTTTTTCCCAATTAATTAAGTTCATCTTTTATGCATCGTATCATGAACAGTGTCTGGGATTCAGGTCACTTCTTGTCTGACTTTTTTGTTTTCCAATAGTATTCCTTATATTCAGTCCCTGTAGTTGCTATGAAGCTGGTGGGAACATGGACACAGACAAGGTACCGGACAGATTCTTTATTAGGACCATACTAACTGTTCCATCCAGGCCTTCATAGGATTTGACACCAGCCCTGGCTCTTCTGTGTTAGTGTGTTGGCCCAGGTCATGAGGGACAGGTTGCGCTCATCATATGGTGGGTAGCGCAGGTAGGTAAAACACTCAATCCGAGTGCCCCGCAAAAGGCAGGACTTCTTGTGAGAGAAGGTTTTAAAGCTGCACTGTCCATGGTAAGAGCCCATCCCACTTGGACCTGAAATTAATTTTGGTTCAGTTTTTGGTTTAGTTTTTGGTTTATTTACCCCCCAAAGAATGTAGGCAGTGTTTATAAGACATTTTGCCTAATGTTTTGTCAAGCACTCCACACCAAAAGTTATAGCAAATGTAGTCCTGTTGCATCTAGTCCCACAACATCAATTCACATTAGCCGGCAGTGGATGCCGATACAACAAACTTTTGTCATTTTCAAATCCTAGTCTTGCTTTAGACAAAACACTTCAAATCCAGACTCACCCACTCCTCCAAAGGGTAGGCAGGGCATGAGACTCTGCAAGACGCTGTCATTTGAGCAGAAGCTTCCACTGGAGGTCTCATTCATTAGCCTGGAAATCACCTGCAGAACAGAGATAGAAAGAAAGCCTGCATCAGTCACTGCTCAACCATGCGTGTGTGTGGGTGTGTGAACTATGTTATATAGACATCACAGTCCCGCACTGGACTCGAACTCACAACTCTTGGACATGGGAGGCGGGGGTGCCAGCAAGGAGGCTAAAACCCTTGGGTCCTAGCATCTGTCGCTAGCACGTCTCTTAAGGTGTCGGCAGAGATTTACTCTGCTGGATACTGTTATTGTCACGTGTGCATTTCTGAGTTGTTACAGCTGCCATTCACCTTGCTGTTGCTGGAATACGCATAAACACACAAAGGCTTGTCTCTTTTGTTGATGAAGGAGATGGCCTCATCCACATTTTCCACTGTCAGGACAGGAAGGATCGGGCCGAAATACTCCTGATGCATAACTGGATCTGTCTCCGTCACATCTGACAATATTGTCGGTGCTAAAGACAAACGAAAAAGTAATTTAGATAAAACACATCCTCTGACTACACTACAAACAAAACGCATGCCAAACAACAAGGCAGATCATTGAGAAACCATGAGTCTGAATACACATTAAATGATTAACAATCTCCACAACAGACATGAAATACACAGCTGTATGTAATCCATTTTTCAGTCACAAGGCTATCTCTGACACTACATACTGTATTTGAGAAATCAAGTGGATTTGCAAATGTCCAAATTGAATGTGCCACTCACCGACATATTTCTCCACTTCATTCACATGGCCACCCATCACCACCTTCCCTGACCTCCAGAGCAGGTCTCTGACACGGCTGAAGTTCTCCATATTCACCAGGCGGCCGTAGCTGCGGGACTCACGTGGGTCAGAGCCATAGAAGATGAGCACGGCGCAGCGCAGGGCCTGCAGTAGCCGTTCCTTGGCATCCACATGACACAGCACATAGTCCGGCGAGGCCATGCTCTGCCCGCCGTTGTGGAACCGGGCCCAGGTGATCCGGCGCGCCGTAGTGTTGATGTCGCAGTTCTGGTCTACGTAGCACGGGTTCTTCCCACTTAGCACGAGAGTGACTGGTGTGAGATTGCGGGCTGCGGCCAGAGACACCTTGGTGCCCTCCTCGCGAGTGCCTGCGTAACACAACGCAGAACTGGTCACGGTGATACACAGTGGTATTGTGATTGGGAGGTCAGACTCATGTTGTACTTAGTGACAATCACATAGTGTTAGTATCTCATGCTGAATACCTTCAATACTCACTTCCCTATTCATCACTCACAACTACAGGTCTCAACTGAGCGTTTTAAAGGTTTGGGTTGGTCGCGCCTCTTCTAAGCTTTAAAGGCACAGTCCCCGATTCTGGTGAAAGGTTGTTGATGTTTGAGCACAACAGCCAATCAAATGGCACCCCTCCCTTCCGTGCTCCTGTTCTGTTTTGATTGGCTGGAATAGTGCATCGCTTGGTTTGAGCAACTGTTTCCTATTTCCAGAGCCAGGACTGTGTGACGAACACCAGAATTTATTTGAGCGTGCACACACAGAATGGACAGCTAGAAGACAGTGAGAACCTATTCGCTGAATTTGACAAAAAGCGTAAAGTAAAATGGCAGACCACACCTTTATGTATGGAGCTACAAATGTGTTACAGTATATGGGTCTGGTGCTCAGAGGTACTTGTGTGAGGTTTCCTCAGGCAGTTCCCTGCGTTAATTACCTTTTTATCAAACCAGACGTCTTCATAACACTTTGCACGATAGACAGGTCCATTAAACGACTAAATGATTGAATGTAAATGCATGGACGTTGTGTACATTAACATTAACTGAAGAATGATACAAAAGTTTTACCAGAGAAGAAGATATGATCAAACTTCAATTCCACTATCTCAGAAAAGTCATTCGTCCCTGCAAGTACAATATGGTAGCACTCCTAAGGAAGGAGGGAGAGGATTGATGATCTTATCAAGAGAAGGGAGACACTGTACTGTTGTGCTGTATACATGAGCCAGAGGTTTGGGCAAGACCTTTTAAAGAAATTAGCACTCACATTATCCAGGTAAGAGGGTAGAAGTCTGTGAAGGAGCTCTGCTGTGTGAGTACAGTGTTCAGAGGGGCTGATGACCACACAATTCCCTGCATACATGCAAACACACACACACACGCACGCATGCACACATATGATGACACATGGTAGGCCTACAGACCAACTGACATTTAAAAAAGAAAAGACAGAAACTAAACTGTCTGTACCTGCAGCTATGGCTCCAATTAGTGGCACCAGGCAGAGCTGAACAGGGCATGCCCAGGACCTGAGGATCAGTACTGTGCCAAGAGGCTCGCTCACCACCATGCATTCATCCAGAGCTGTGGACTGGCCCATACAACACAGACTGGTTTAAAAACAGAATCTTTCAAGGGCAACATTCCCATATCTGTCCTGTAAATGCTGCCAAAGGGGAAGTTTAGGAGCATTTACTGTATACCTACAGAAGAATCAGTGAGATGGGAACTATATTGTATTGTCTTTTTTTATATCTTTGCCAAGTGTGCCACGATGTTATGACAGGAAAAAACAGCCATGCCCAGGCTAAACTTGAAGAACCTCCCCTAGATTGCCCTATAATCTGCATTGGGTCCTCCAGCACAATGTAGACCTTTGTAACAGATGGGAGTGTTTTTTTCCGTTCAACCTACTAAGAAGTCTGAGTCTCTTATAATTTGCACGCTGCTATATAACATTAACTGTATGCAGCCCATTATATGCAATCTGAACTTTAACGTGAAAGTTTAATGCATTTTCGCACCAGGTTTTTCTCAACACGTTGAGGCTCCATCCATTTCCGAAGGTTGTTGATGGCATAGAGAGCTTCATTCTTCACCAGAATCAACTCTGAAACAACTGTCTCAAAGCGAGGCTGACAAAATCCAACACAATATAAAAGAGAGGTGAGCATACACATTTAAGACTATAAAAACGATACTGTTTATGGATACCAATGTGTGATCCGATATCTGTAAAGTCAACAGATAATAGATAGATAGTCCCGCATATTTGTAGTGCCCCCTGTTTACCTTGTGCAGGTCCCTTCCAAGTGATTCAACAAAGTCACACTCATGCTCCAAGACCAAACGTATAACGGCGTTCAGCTGGGCCAGTCTAAAGCACTCATTCGCTGTTCGGCCAGACTGGAAGGCTGCTCTGGCCCTCTTCAGTGTTTCGGCACATTCCCCTGGACCAGTCTTCAAGCAGAGATCTCCGTGTCGAGTCCTTCAAGAGTAATCAACGGATGAAGCTGTTTGCACATACCATTTAAGTAGTTGTTGGAACTAAGTATTATTGAAGTTCCTTTTTAAGTCAATAGTCGGACAGCCTACCTTCTGCATGTAATGCGGCCGTTTCTCTGACATGAATGACATGCTGTATTTTTTTGGACACGGATCATATTCCATATGGCCACAGAACTCTGTTCGGTGTTCAGTCTCAATAAATATCAGCACCCTGGCATACTGACAAGTACGACCCCTTATGGCAACCAATCAGATACAAAAAAAATGTAAATGCCACAAAGAAGTCACAAATATGTAGCCGTCTTTAGTCAAATTCCGTAGGTCTACAAATGGTTAACGTTAAGCTGTTTATCCATTCGTGAGAGTATAATTATATCAAATCTGGAGATATAATAAAGTCTATAAAGTATCAAAATGTATATTTGAAACTACTTTTACAAAACCTATGCAGGTTAGCAAAACAAATAGTTAAGACTATTTTTAAATGTAAGTGCTTCTTATTTGTCTGCAGAAATGTATTTGATTACCAGCCTTCTGATCAAAAATGCACATAGGGTTATCAGTTGACCTCTCCTACCTTCTTATTGCTTTGAACCATCGCGTTGAAGATGGACTTGGCGGTGAACTCATGTTTCTTGTAGTCTACCTCAGCAAATGTACAACACCAAACTAAGGCATTTTCTAATTGCACGGGATCAAACACAGGAACGCTCTAGTATTAACACATGCAACCTGTTACTCAGACTGTGCAGTTGGTGATCCCCAAACCAAAACTTTCTCGAATCCCATCAATCCCCTAGATTAAATAAATAAATTCACGATAACGAATAGGAAACCTCTTTCACAATATGCCAACATTTCTTTCCAACATTAGCAGACATAAAACTATTAGTTTTTTCTTCCGCTGAAGTTAAATTATCTTGCAGTTTTATCAACGTAAATAAATAGTAAAACCATAGTTATTATTAATGAACAAGCAAACACAATGTGAGTTGTTAAGTAAAGTTTTTTTTTCAATACTCAAAGCTTTACATGATTGATTGACAACTATGTATACATTTACAGAGAAAATTTCACTTCATACATTTTTTTTTTTTTTTTTACATTTAAATTGCCTTTTGATTACCTGCATTTGACATAGTTCAACCAAATGTAAAAGTTCTTTCAAAAGGTCAAGGGAATTATTATGTTTTTTTTTCAGGGTTGTTTTCTTTCAGCAATCTTTCTTTACAACAAATATTATTAGGATATATTCATGAATATGTGACATCATCAAAGCACAATAAGTGTGCCAATAAGGTCTGTCTCACAGTAGTCCCAGCCACTGAGGTAACTTTCTGTCTCGCCAATAACAGTTTGTCTGGCACATTGGAGATAATCCCTTGGTGTTCTGTTTACACCCAGATGTCATATGTTTCACATCACTCTCAATGCTTTCCACTAGAGCCCTTACAAAAATCTCACCAGTGCAGAGTCCAATAGCGGTTATAAGTCTTCTGTAAACACGAGGGATCTCTTCATGGAAATGTTGGTGTTTTACATACAGGGCGGCATGCACAGTCCGCTTTCATCATCACATGATGTTGATTGACCCAGAAAAAAATCCCTGGACTTGATGATCTGTTGAATTCCAGCCCTTGGCCTTTGCCATGACAAAACATAGGTGTAGTCCTATGTGAAAAGTGAACAGCTTTTTGAAGATACAGGCTTTAATGTGCCTGGCTTTTAGGGCACGTTTTCCAAAATGCCATAATGCCCCAGTAGTGTGGATTGCCAAACAATAAGAGCTGGATATAAAGCCTGTGTCTATCGAACAGCATTTCTGTGTTTTAATAAATGCCTTTTTTCCCTTGCAACATTTGACAGAATATTTGGCCATTAACATCGTTCAGCCATCTTTTAAAGTTTGCGTTACAGCATTGTTCTATCCATGACAGGATCAGCTAACACAATTCACCTTGTGTACCTCAACTTCTGCACACATGATTGCGTACACACAGACAACAAATAGGACAAGGATTTACAAGATTTCAGTGGAGGTATATTGCGGACAACCCTCACATAACATAAGTGGGTAGTTTTGCATAACGTAAGACTGAAAACAAGCTATTGCCAATTTTTCCAGCAATGTTACCCCCCTTTGAATGATTGACCAAATGAAGTCTGGTCACTGGAGCGTTCAGCCTCCTGAATCTACAATGTATTGAGTAGCAATAAAGGTTTTCGCCCCATTTATAAAAACAGCAAATTCCAGCCGAAAGCTTTGATCTTGTGCTCAGTATGGGGCAGGCAAGAGGGTGGGCCTGTTTTAGCAGACTCCATTAACCAGCCAATGACATCATTCAGTATGACTTTCCTAGTCACTAGGAAAATAATGTCCTTTAATAGTTTTAATAGTTGAGTTAAAAAGTCATTCTTCATCAGTTGCAAGTCTCAAGTGAAAATTCTCTGTGAATGGGTCTTCGAGACCAGACAGGTCTGGTTTCTGCCTGTAACATTCACTCCACAGTTCCTGCTCTTGTGAAACTGCCCCCTCGGATTTTATGGCTTCATTTCCACGGCAACACTCATGTGGTCTCCCCCCTCGTGCCGTGTCTTGGGGAGGTGAAGATGAGTGATGTCGCAAAGGATCGCAGATGGCCTCTCCATCATCTTCTTCTTCTCCACCTCCTCATCATCTTCATTCAGCAGATGAAATCACATTCTATGAAAGCAGACCCAGGCTATGTGAATAGAATACGGCTGATAAAAAAAAAAAAAGGTGTGTGGGTGAGAGGTGTGTGGCCTTTTAAAAGCAGGAGCGATGTAGGTAGGGGAGAGATACACACCATGCAGGAGCCACTGGTTTCCATTCCTCTTTCTAGAAGTATTTAGGAGTACGACACCCTTCTGGCTACAAAACTCCGACCAGAGGTTAAACTTCATGATAGGAAATTTCAGTGCCAGTGTTAATATAACATACATTAAAAGCAATACACCTAACACAAAGAATCCTTTTCTAAAATGTTAACAGTACATGGACATCTCTAATGGTAAAGACGTCAAGGAGTGAGAGGTGTGTCGGATCAACAGTAAAGTGGTACAACAGAATACTGCGTCTGTGCATATGCCGGGAGATGTGCAAAAAATGTATTTATGTGCAGGATGTTGTCTCCTATATAGAGATTGTTAGTGTTAGTTAAAGGGAGAGAACTAGCAGATGAAACATGAGATTCACAAAGGGTTATCATGCTGTCACCAGCGTCCCAAAATGGCCTCCTATGCAGCGTCCTCATTTCTTCATCAAAGCTGCTCAGAAGCCCAGTCAACGCTGTCCATTGTGAAGCCATCACGAATATCCGTAATGACGTTACAATGAACTCCACTCTAGACAGACTTCTTCAAAAAGGAAAGACGGAGATCACTGCTCCCCATTTCCTCAATCTATCTGGGTGAATGGAGAAGGGTGTGTGTGTGTGTGTCAAGGGGGGGTTGGAGATGGCAGGTGAGCGATCAAGTCTTGCATGGCTTTGTTCTTTCGTGGTGTCTGTATTGCTTTCCAGGTCAAATGTCGCTTTTTTAGAAGAGTGGCCAAGGGCCTGAGAAATACTGGCACAATGCCAAGAGTGTGTTGTTTTGTTTTGCTTTCCACTCCAACGGAGAGTTCCTTAGAGTAGGGATTTAGTGGGGAAGTCATGCACAGAAAGTCACTCTCACTACCCTGCATACCATTTCATATGTCTCTAGTAGTCTCTGTTCATGTTCCCCAGCACAGAAGAACACTAGCATCTACATGAGGCTTTCCTCACTGCTCAGAGGGGGAACTGCTCACTGCTAGGGATGAGAGCTAACAGGGTGCTGAGGGCTAGCGGGGGGATCGAATCAGGGGAAGCAGACGGAAGCAGCAGTCCAGGAGGTGCCACTCGCCTCCAGGCTTTCAGTCCGCCGCAGAGGCCACCTCCGTGAAGGATCTGATTTCAGTAAGGCGACTGAAGCTCCATGCGCTTCAGATGCTGAGATAGGGTCCTTTTTAAAAAAAAAAAGATCTTAGTAGTCCTTCTCTTATCTTACAGGTAAAAAGTTCTGGGGAGGCAGGGACCAGTGATTCCATACAACTCCACAGGGTTTAAATTGCCTCATAGTGTTGTTTGTGTGTGTGTGTCTGTCTGTCTGCGTGCGTGCGTATATATGTGTGACCAAGATAGAGCAGGCAGTCTCTCTGTGGATGGCCGGGTGTTAGGAGAGCTCGAAGCCTGTATTCATGCTGATGGCATAGCGCAGCTTGTCGCGCAGGATGCTCTTCTTGCTGTAGTTGGGCAGCTTGAGCAGGTTGAAGCAGGTGGAGGAGGTGGGCAGCCGGCCGCCCGGCTCCTTCTTGCGGATGGTGAAGAAGCCCCGCAGCACGCTGCCCAGAGTGTCCCCCGTGTCCTGGAGAGAAAACACACACATACACACACACACACAAAAATACAAATACAGACAGGCACACCGTCAAATAAATTCATAAATGCACAGACAGAAACACATGTGCACGTGCGCACACACACACACACACCAATTCGTTTCAATCTACACAGAGTGTGCATTATGACATGGCAATTGTGGGGGGGGGGGGGTATTAACCATAGACAGTACACGTGGCGAAATTGGTTAAAGAAAAAAAAAAAACACAGTGTATAAATGTTTCGCCGGGGTCAATTCAATCATTATAATCACCTAAACCTCTGCATCATTATAATTTGCCATCTCCCCTCTACTTGCAACTTTCCCCTGGAGTACAGTATGTCTCACCTGATCATCAGACACCTCCACACAGCGGATGGAGAAGGGGGGCTTGAGGTAGGCAAAGCCCAGCAGTGGGGACCTGGAACAACTGGTGACAAACTGCATACAGCCAGAGAGAGAAGAGAGGTCAGTGCACTGTGCAGGAGCCATAAGAAAACCCATATCTCTGTTTATCATTGCTGTCACTCTATCAGAATGATAACGGAGCCCTTAAAGAGATGTATAGTTTAGTTTTACGCTGGAATACAAGGTCACATCAAGATAACCACTAAAAGGTGAGATCTGGAGAAAAATGTGCAGGGCATATAGCCAAGGCCATGTTCCACTGTTGTTCATTTAAGGGCACTAGGAGTAGGAGTAGTGATCCCCAGTCAACAAGCCTAGAGTGTCGATATGAATGATGGACACTGAGGAGCAACGCTGAACTCTGCTGCATGCTGTAGGAGGGGGCAGGGGGGGCAGGCTGGCATCACCTTGAGAAACATGGCCTTCTCCTCAGGGGTGAAGTCACTGGAGAGGATGTCCCACAGCCAGATGATCACACGATGACTGCTGTGGAAACCTCCATAATAAACTGTGTGTTTCCTGAGGAGAGAAAGACAGCGAGAGGAAGAGGGAGAGGGAAAAAAAACGGTTAAGTTACAAAGTAGCTGCAAATGTTTCACAGTGCATTCAGTGGGATATTGCTTTGATGTATCATTTTTACGGGGAGGATTCACGAGGCAAGGCGAGTGGGACCACAGCAATCACTAGAGAGCAGTGAATCAATCAATTAATTGATCAATCAAGAAAATCAATCAAATGAATCAACAAATGACTCACTTGAGGTCGTCCAGGTCCATCTCGGCGTTGTCCCCGGAGACGAGGCGCTGCACCTCGGGCGTGGAGAACATGTGCAGCCACTCGGGGTTGATGATGCAGCGGAAGCCCCGGATGAACGCCGCCGTCTGCTCCTTGATCTGCGTGTGCATGCGGAAGTGTGCCATCAGGTGGATGTAGCTGATCCTGCAGAGGCACCGGAGGGCAAAGGTCAAAGGGGGGTAGACAGAGGTCACAGCCTTAATTCAAAGTCGGCTGAGACGGACACTGTGCTGCGCCCGTCTTACCAAAGGCATTCCTTGGTCATGAGGCCCAAAAACTTGAGCTTGAGCTGTTCATTAGCGCTTGTGATACTGAGAGCAGCTTGTGGACGCCAAGACATTAGCAAGAAAGCAGAACGTGAGCCCAGAGCTGACTGGTGCTGCATTGCACACGATTATGTGGGTTAATATGTTCTCCATTTCAGAAATGTTAATTATTTCCGAGAGAATGGAATCCTAAAATAGCCGAACATCAGTGCACCTAAAGTTCAGATGGATTTTCCTGACTAAGCATGGATAAATAAGTCTCAAGTCTAAATCTCTCAATGGCTTTTGTGTCTCATATAGAATTCTTACATTTTCCTTTAGCCAGAAAAACCTGATGTGGGTCAGTGACTCACTTGTTTTCGTTGGTCACACACATAGTCTTCCCTCCGGGAATGAGCTCATGGCAAACCAACTGCAAAGAGACACGGAAATCATGACTGCGTGGCACAGAGACAAACTGGAACAGGAAGAGGAAGTGATATTATCTCTTATCACACTGGCATTTCAGTTCAAACTCATACCTGCCCCATCACCTCCTCGTCATATGATAGTGTCAGCCCCAGGTCACTTACATCTCCGTCATAGCGCTGAAAATCAAAGCAGTGAAATGGGTACAAATGATCAGACTGTCATACTCGAAATACCCCAACCAAACAGCTGGGGTTATTCAGTGTGTGATGCTTTGGGGAAGTGGGGTGCAGTTAACAGCAGGCATTCTAATAAGATTTTTAAGTGCCTATAAAAAAGGCACTATTCAAATGAGATTCCAGCTTGGAGTGGTATCAAGGCATCCATATAGCGCAAGTATTTCTTTCAATGCTCTTTCGGGTTCCAATGGGCTCAGAACAGTGATGTTTCTGGGGAACCAAACTCCCGTTCAACACAGAAAAAGAAAGGGAGTGGCCCAAGCACAGATACTTAATTTCTCCAACAATGAAACAAACATGAAATACTCACACACTCTCACTGACAGAGGTGAGCGGGTACTGTCAGACGGCCTACCTTGATGGAGGTGAGGTTCTTGTAGAACTCGGAGTCGAGCGAGGGCAGCTCGTCGATGGAGCTGTAGAAGACGCTGTGGTGGTGGCCCATCACCTGGCTGAGGAAGAAGGAGGCGAAGGGCACGTCCACCACGATGCCCTCGTACATGGCCTTGCCCAGCATCTTGCCCACAAACTCAAAGAGCTGCAGGTGGTACTCGTGAATGTTGGACGTGGGGGATGGGTAGAGACGCTCGTTCCCGCTGGTGGTCTGGGGATGGGGAGTGATGAGAGATTTCACACACACACACACACACACAGACACACACACACAGACACACACACACACACACACACACACACACACACACACACACACAGCCAGACACATACAGTGAAATGAGAAAATGAGAAAATGAGAAAGCGGGAGTTTTCGGTGAACCTCTGCAGAACACATTTTCCATCCACTCTTGTTGGGTCACAGCTGTCTGGACTAATCAATGCTACTCTTGCATTTCAACATGTTTGCGTTGGCTGAGTAAAAGAGTGTAGCAGAGCTGACAGAAATGGAAAATACGGGGCGCAGGAGGAGTCTCCCTGGGTTACGATGGAGAAACTTGAATACAAAAGACTGAAAAAGTGAAGTAGATCCCTGAGGCACATGTTCAGTCATTAAATGTCAACAGTTTTGTCATCTTATCCCTGTGATAATTTCTGTGTCTGAGTGAGAAGCACTGCACACTCTAGAGTGATGATAACTTGTATGGGTTACCTTGAAAAGGTTCAGTGCAGGGTTGAAGACCTTTTTGATGATCTCTTCTAAGAACTCCTTGAAGACGCCATCCTGGTCAATACCAGCCTCGTCCACTCCCAGGTCATTGACAAACTTCACACGGATCACTCCTTTGATGGAGTTAACAGGAAGGCGTCTGAGCTGGTCGTATCCATCCTAGTTAAGGTGAGGAGATAAAGTGAAGGCACAACCCTCAGATGAACCATGGCATATTGTATTTCAGACTGCAAGTATGCAGCACGATCTCGTCCCCAACACCAAGGAACCAGAACATGCCTTAGTATGCCCAATCAGAATCCTTGATCAACTCAAATCACCAAAATCTGACCCACTAAAATGGTTCAGCTACAGACAGGTGTTCTACCACCATCTTAATTTTATACACCATTTCATGGAAATCACATTAATTCACTGAAAATATTGAGAAGCCACTAGACTGTGGCCTGAATGTGTGGCTGTACCTCCAGCATGCGTGACCGTCGGATGGTGATGTGCGTGACGTGAGGGGAGGCCTGGCTCGTCTCCACCAGTCCCAGAGTCTCCTTCTCTTTTGTCACTATGTTCCGGAACAGCAGCACTCTCTGAGGAGCAAACAGTCCAGTCAACCGGCAGCAACAGGCAATCGCATTTTACATGTGCATAATTTTTTTTCCTCTATAGTCTACAGCCTTCGTTTATGAAAATGACAGCACACAAGCAATGTGTAGGTGAATGATTTACTCTGATGTATCAAAATGATCATGAAATGTTGCTATTTTAACACTGTTGTTTTAACACTCTGAGAAGTGCTCATAAAACAAAAGACTGTTCTCAAGCGATTGCAAATGTTCTGTGCTGGCATGTGTGACATATTGTCCTCGTACGTTTTTGTGAGGAATGATGTGTGGGATGTACTGCAGCAGTAGCTGGGCTCTTCTCTTGCCCTTTTCCAGCTCCTGGAAGAGCAGACTTGGCTTCAGGTCCCTGACAAAGAAGAGAGAGGAGAGAGGGACAACAATAAGGCCAGGAAATAAGTCTGCAGGAAAAAGGACATTAATTCCATGTGTGCATATCAAGAAACAAAATGTGCTCTAATTGTCCACAAAATCCAGTGTACATTTATAACAGTCACTTAAGGGAGATTTGTGTGTGTGTGTGTGTGTTTGTGGTGTCTCACTTGCGGAGCCAGTGGTCATCTGGAGAGAACCTGCGTCTACAGTCTCGCTCGTAAAGGACCATCAGCCAGCCGTGGACGCTATGGAACAGATCTAGCTTCTCCCCTTTAGCATTCTCTACACAGCAGAGAAGGGAGCACACAGGCACACAGACACCCAGAGCAAACAGTCAGGTATACAGTCAACTCATCAATGACAAGATTCTCATCAATGACAAGATACTCATTAATGACAATGACTGGTATTATGAAGCTCACCAAGGATGCCGTCCCAAACCAACTTGTAGACAAACGTGTTGAGAAACGAGGAGATGGTGACCAGCTCTTCTATTTTAAATGATATCTGCTCCTCGTAGACTTCGATGTCATCTAGGATCCTGCAATCCATTTCAAATGATTATGTTCACAGGAGAGAGGCTAATATGTGTGTTACTGACCAGTCATTTGCAAAAAGCCTGCAAAAGACTACAAATATGAAACATTAAGGTGCGGCTAAGTGTTTGTTTACTGTCTGTTTCTAGGTGTCTATAAGTCAGACATGTGTAAGAATGTGTGTGTGTGTGTGTGTGTGTGTGTGTGTGTGCACGCAAGATGGAGTGATGTGTGTTAATATGTGCGATGCACGTCACGCACGTGATGAGGTGGCGTGAGCAGTCGCAGAAGAGCATGAGCATGGCGAGCAGCTGCTTGGACTCCTCCGTGTCGTTGTTCAGGCACTCCATGAAGAGCTTGAGGCCACCCTGGGGGCCCAGCTCACAGATGAAGGCCCACAGCTTAGGCAGCAGGTCGTCCAGATATGTCAGGCCTGCAGACACACAAAGGATACGTGAGGTGCACGTCTGTGATGTAGGAGTGTTTATGAGTGTGTGTGTGTGTGTGCATGCATGAAGCAACAGGCCTCATTCAAATGTACTGCATAACCTAACTGTAGGTTAGTTCGTAAAAGGTCACCTGTTGAATCAATTATTGTCAAAGCGTATGCAAGTTTGGATGTGCATTGACAGAATCTATCCTAACCTCTATATGCCTGTGTCTGTCACTGACCACAGGTGTCTGAACATTAGTTTGCACTAAGACAAAGGAGCTTTTTGTAATACATTCGCACACATCCAGGTCCATGGGTATGTTGGCAAACTGACCGGTGAGGATCTGCAGACGGATCTGGGTGAGGGTGGTCAGGGCGGTCTGGTACAGCACACAGATGCTGCAAACCTTCTGCACCTCCACCGAGTCCACGCGCTTCCCACCGACCGGCTTCAGGATGTTCCGCACCGACGCGGACTTTTGGAACGCCCGTTTGAACAGATCTGCAGGGCAGAAGCACAAAGAGAGAGCCCATCAGGGAACTTCACCACAACAGACACAACAGAAGAGAGCTCTCCTGGTAAGGCAATAGCCATGCCCCGCTCACAGCACGATCAACACAAGGAAAGCCATACAAGATCATAAATATATAAAGTAACCATGGCAACTTCTGTAAATAAACAAAGACCAATGGAAGAAAAGCAGGACGGACACAAATCAGGATGCACCCATGCTTATAACTAGCGCACGATTTGTCATTCCTTTAAACACATGGGTCTTTATTCATTGGCTGTACTCACTCTTGACTGGCAGGTTATTCTGCGACGTGGTTGGTGGAGGTTGAGGGGGAGGGGTGGGCTCCTGAGCCTCCAGCTTCTTGCTGAGCACGTCCCAGAAGAGCGTGCGGATGACCGGCACGCCCCATAGATACTGCAGCTGCCGTGTCACCAGTGGCATGGACTCATTCAGGCTACACGTGGCAAAGAAGCGGAGACGGACAGAAGACATGACTCATCAAGGAAGCCGCCCACGGCAAAGTGGTCCATTTTTACCATGAAAGTTTGCAGTTTTCCATTCAGAGAGACGGTCCATCATTGTCAGTGATCCTCGTGGAGCTAAAAAGATTCTTCTGGAGCTAAATAAATACTACAGCCCCCAGCATGCAGTGCTTCCCCCACAGATCCTACACCCAAGCAAATGTACATGGACATGGATTTGACATTGTCTTCATTGGGACTGATTGGACACTCCTGCCTGTTCTGACTGGTTTGATGTTAAAGAATGTTTTTCCCCTGAGGCAGTCGCAGAGATTGGATTAGCCTCTTAAGTGGCAACCAAGTCATTACCCCTGGTGCCCCCCCTGTGGCAACTGCATCTTCACTGTATTTTTATGATAGACCCTCCACCTAAGACCCGCTGCACTGCAATTCGTACCTAATATTAGTACTGTAAAAACATATACCACCATTTGATTCATGATACTGATCCCAACTTATCTAAACTGAGGCGTGCTGCTAAGCACAAACTTGAACTCACGTTATGTGTGTGTGTCGGAACACTGGTTTACTGCAGCATACTGGATGAAGTCATATCTTGAGTCAGCCTATGCACTACAGCCATCCATCACAAACAACGGTAACTTTAGCCTGACCGAAGCTAGCTAGCATCTTAGACTGTAACATATATCATAGCCTTCGCTCTGTGCTAACTAATCTGTTAGATAACTGGGGACACAAGCTAATATTACATACCTTTATGATTGACATCTCTCTAGACCAATCCCCGCAAAGCAAATCATATCCGCATCCGGTTACTTTGCTAACAGACTAACATTAGTGAACCCTTCAGAATTTCTTTAAGAAGGGTAGTGTGCCTGTTTAAAACTGTTTTAAACTATTATAAATTGTTATGTGAGCAATCAAACTCAAGCTTTTGTGATCACAAATGGGTTAAGGTGAAATAAATTCAAATTTGTGCTAAAAAGACACACAAACAGACTCACAACTCAGAATAAAGCCGGTTAAAGATAGTAACCATTTAGTTGCATTTGTGACCCAAGCTCCTGCCTGGTTGCCAAGCTCAGCAACCACTTTAAAATTAAATGTTGAGCCCTGCAGATATACCCTGGCATTGTTTAGACTACCCTCATTGAAGAACCATGATAATAGTGTAATGACTTAAGGGCAACTTTCTCCGAACTGACCCGTAATCCACAGTTTGGGAGAACCAGCCCAGGACTGGGTGCCAGTGGGTGAGGTTGGACTTCTTCTGTGACACGTATCTCTGGCAGTATGAGAGCATGTCCGTCAGGTCCTTCACAAAGTGGTTGGCCTCGTCCTCCAGCACTTTCTCGCTCAGGAAACCCAGGTGGATGAGATTACCTGTCAGAGCATAAACAATGTGCTCAAGATCTACATCGAAAGAGAGACCGGACTAGCATTCGCCAGGCAGGCACGCATCTCGAGGCACTCCTAAACTCACGTGGCTAAAATAGTAATTGGCTTTTCACAGAACGAGGATTCATGAACTACTACCTGGTTTTTGCGTGAAGAAATGTGATGAAGTGAGGGTCATAGAGGACCCACACTGTCTCTCACAGACAGACACTCAAACACACACAGACAGACAAACACACAAACAAACACACAAACACACACACCCTACCTAGTAAGCACAGTGTGTGACTTCCCTCCAGGCAGACACAGATGTCAAGGCACTGTTCCTCTCGACTCAGGAACAAGATGAACTTCCTCAGGAGGTCATGGGTCTGCATGGTGGCCATACACTAAACAAAGAACACAGTATACAATAACCAAACTCATGGAAAACAGTCAGTCACCCTTTGAACAGAACAATAGATAGACTAACTTTAAACCAGGGAGGGCTGTGAACAGTTGGATTTCACAACAATTGAGTTGCTTGCTAATGTGGAAATAAAAAACTCAAGAACATAATCTCGCTTACGTTGTGTAAAATTCAGATCTTTGTTTCAATGAAGTCAGGCAGGAAAGTACAGACTACTCAACTCTGCTCAACAGTTAACACAAATATATAACAGATAATACTAAACATAAAACTTTCCAATTATATTTTAACATAGGTTCAATGTGTGTTGCCTAACTGCCCACTCATCCTATTTTTACTGACTACCACTCCCCTAGTCCTAACCCCAAGGAATGGCCTGTGTAGTTCAGGGGGATGTCGGTCATGAGAGTACCTCAGGGGTTAGTGTGTTGAGGTGAGAGACCACTGCTGGAACGGACATGATGTGGATGAGGAAGGACCTCAGCAAGTTATCAGAGAAGTGCGCAGCAAGGACAGGTCTAAAAAAGAAACACACACACACACACACACACACCAATAAGGTTCATCACATCTACAACATATTACTCGGCAGCACTGACTGAATGTTGGCAGCCTTACCTGAGCGAGAGGGTGAAGACGGCTGTTAACATGCTCTTGGTCAGTGAGGGCCTGGATCTTGCCAATCCATTTGTGAGCAAAATCTATGGAAAATTCAATATTTCATCACGTCACATCGGCATTAACAAATTTCGTACTGCTGCATGTAACTGATCATGTCCATGTCTCTTTTTAACAAACAACCGCACAGATGGACACCATAACATGATAATGGGGATATAAGCCACTATCTGACTATCTCCTAGATCATCACAGAACATCACTAAACATCTAAGGAATTGATATAAATATCAACAAAGCATGTACCTGCAGCACAGAGTAAAATCCCTTTTGGTTGAGATGGCCCATGATGTTTTCACACATTCTATTCAAGGCCAGTTTGAATTGCTCTCCTTGTGAGGGAGACAAAGAAAAGAAACCAAGTTCAATAGCAGTCCCTCGCCATAGACGACATGAAGCGTGGCAGCCATAAATGCTTGCACTTACCTTTTCCTTTCACTATCTTCCAAGTAGCGGTGTCAGTGAACGTGATGAGCATAGTGAGGTGTAGTGTCACCAACTTACTGTCCAGCATTATGTCAGGCTTAGTATAGACAATGAAAGAGAGAACAAGAGACAGGGATGGAGAAGGGGGGAAGGACAGACAAAATGGGAGAAAAGAAGAAAACAGGACATTTAGCACTGACAGAAACGATGACAAAGTTTGGTCTGTTTTTTAAACAATGGCACCGACTAAGGCTACAGAACCAGAACTATAGTTAGTGCACTACTGCTATGGAATTAGATTCTGTACCAATAGTTTTAATATTATCGGTCTGGAATGGCTTTTCCATGCCAATAGTACTGTTATTCGTATTCCGCAGCATTAGGGAACATGGCGTCTGTCAGTGGAGTGGGTCAAAAGAACGCTTGCCTCTCCCTGCTGTGGTGAATCCTAGTGCAGCACTCAGTCACCGCAGGGGCAATAGGGTACTACTCATTGTGGGCACCTCCAGTCACGGACTGTTAATGGACTATTGACATGGATCCCTCGCCATAGTGCTGATCTTATCACCACAGAATTCCGTACCAATAGTCACTTCGTTAAAAAATAGCTGTGCTGTCAGCGTGAATGCTATCAAAAATGATCGTTGAAAAGCACACAACAAACAGCAAGACGGTACAGTAAGTGTGGTAGGCTGAATACTGATTGACCCACCTTTAACTTTTTGAGGAACTCACAGCACATCCACAGGACATCTTTAATCTGTTTGAGCCACGGGATGGTCAGGTCTTTAGACAGGGCCAAGGACACATACCACACCTATGGTATCCAGCACATTCACATATAGATATGTCAGAAACAGTTTCAGAATACAAAGGGTGGAGTAATAAGGGGTTTTCTGAAAAAGATCTAGTTTCTACCAGATCAACTTACCTTGGGTTCATTGTCAGCTTCCATGCTGCTGAGAATGGCACGGCAAAGCTTCTCAAAGCGCTGTATGTGAGAGATTTTAAAAGCGTCAAGGATTGCAACCACTTTAATTCATCAAGGACACCATCGTCTTTAGATTTATCTATTATGGATTGAATTGAAAACTGTTAGTATAAAACTATTTCCATTAAATTTTACCAATTTGTCATCTTTGCCACAGATGAATAGCAACTTTCGTGCAATCTTAAATATGGACAATGCATTTCTCTTCGTTGTGCCCGTTTCAGCAGCTACGAAAAACTCATCAACTTCTTGCCTGAAAGGAAAGCAGAGAAGAGACATAATAAACAGGCTGTTCGACCCTGGGTCTTAATGCTGGCTTTTAGTCAGAATAGCATGACTAAATGGAATAAGACCATCACAAATCAATACAAAGCTCTCAGTTTACACTACAGTGCTCGCCCCTTTACTCTGACATCCTCTGAAGTCTTTGCCAAATAGCAGGCTCACTCATGTAGTAACAAACCTGATTTGCTTCTGCAGTGCACAGCGACAGAGAAACCTCCTGACCAGTGCCTGCATGAGAGTGGCGGCCCTCTCCTTCTCCTTGTACCCTTTCCTCTCCTCCCTCGCCTGCCTGGCTTGTTCCAAGAACTGGGTCTTGGAGGTCTGGGTTGCAGTGAACATGTTTCTGACCCTGGCCAAAGACAACGGTTACAATTTAAGTTTCAGGGTCACATAATACTTTATATGAACATTTACAGCTTACAAGTTACAAGCAAAGGGAAACGGATTAAATATAATTTCTTTTCTTTTTTTATCAATACTACTATTGTGTCTCACTGGCAGCTGATCTTATAAAACAGCTGACAAAGCAGCCATGATACTTACTTGTAGGACTATTAGGTACTTCGGCTCTATGTCCACACTTCACTGGATCCTTTTTCTGCTAATGCAATTCTGTTCCTTCATGTTTTCAATACAATATTCCAATACCACCTGGATCAGTATGTCAACTCTGAAAAAGAGGGCATGGTGTATAAGAAGGCTTGAAATGACACAACAAATACATCGCATGATGCCAGTTAAATATCACTTCAGAACTTGACTTTTCGTGTGACGAATCAGCATCTTCTAATGACTATCTGGCAATAATTAACTTTGGCTAAAAACATAAGGAAAGAGCAGCTAACACTTGGTAACGCCACAACTTAATTACAAAGCATCCCTGCCCTGGCGTATCTGAATGACACATACATAATATTTCCAAGTGTTGTCGCAAGCTGCTTGCAAGCAAACATTGTCAAGCTTTACTAAATAGTGTTAGCTGGCTAACTTAGCCTAGCATTCTTGTCAATGTTTTTGTAGTGGTGAGCTAGCAAGCGGTTTAGCTGGATAGCCGCCTGTCGAGGATATCTTTAGTTTGTTTAAGGATTTAGTTCATGTTACAGTAACTGACAGTCCAAAGTAAACACAACTCAAGCAAATATCAAGCCAAACGACAAACAGCCCGAGTACTGAGCGAAGAAGAAAGTGGTTATAGAATGTAAACAACAAAGACAGCTTCTTACTGCGACTGCAGCCATTAATCTCGCCCATTGTCACTTGAAAACTCTTCCGGAGGAACCATTTTACTATTTTGGAGCTCCGAAATGCACAGATTTCTGAAATTAAACGGAACACCTATCAGATGCAGCACAATATTTTACTGTAGAGCAACTGAACATGACCCTGAATTCAAATCCCTTTTCAATAGTCGTGGGGGACCGATTAGTAGGATAGGAACACTTCTGCTGCCCGGAAAGAAATACCACTGACTGGCAGTGTTGTTACATATTCCACCACTAGATGGCCGCTTGTAATGGACGAAGCACCACAAGTAAATAGTTGGGTCCAATAGTTAATATTTAGCTTAATTAACCACGTACAGCCTTACAGTTTATTCATTTTCATCAAGTTTTAGTTTGAATTCAGACATATTTCTGCCCATGGATAGAGGTGAGTTGACATCATAAGAGATTCTAGTCCTCAAAACAGTAACTGGAATACAGTAACTGAAAACTGAGTAAGCAAAGGCTCTGGGATGAACGAGTAATGGACAGTTCAAATGGATAGATCACTCATTGATGGGAGACTTATATAGATATATGATGGAGATAATTTCCAAACACTGTTAATGACTTAAGAATATAATAATCAAGTGCCTTGTATTATTAATTACCTTATATGAATCATGTACTTATGTAAGCAGGAACATGGCTTTTCTGTGTTTCTGCGTGTGTGTAACTTAGAATATTAGATGCCACTTAGTCCGCATATGTACAAGAGCATGTTTAGACCAGAAGTGATAAGAAGGTTCGAACTGTGCTTCCTCCGACCTTGCAAAACTTCCATCCTTGCCTCGGACGTCAGAAATCCACCACGTGGTTATCTCTGCTGAACACTAAACTTCTGTCTATATAAACCTTGTGCGATGTGTTTATGATTGCTTCACTTTCAGCCTTGTGCTGGGGGTGAGCCCGATTGCAATTGTTGTCTGTCTAATAAATATACTTATATGCAGCTCCGGTCCTGAGGTAACTAGGGTGAATTTTCACCTATCATAATTGGGGGCTCGTGACCGGGATTCCAACAACCTCATCGACTCTCCACGCTGGGCTAATCATCAGGACCTGAACGGTACGGAGTACAAGACTCAGTTTTGCTAAAGACCTCCAACTTGAATTGGAAGGAGGCCAGGGCCTGCCAGCATGGAGAGCCGAGAGTGAAGGAATTTAATTGAACTATGGGGGGTGGACTCCGGAGCTGCATATAAGTATATTTATCTCTCTCTGCCGGTTCTACAATAGCATTGTAATTTAAAAAAACAGTACAGAAATCCTTCTCAAGCATGCTTCATGGTTTATTGACAACCACTTGATAACTTGTAATCACATGTGACAAGCAACATGAGAAAAAGAGCAAATGAATCTGTGATTTTTTTAATTATGATTGTTTTTTATTTTATTTGTACTTACTATACTGTAGAATCCTTTACTATAATCTTTGGTAAGATGGAGCAGAAAGCCAAATCAGATGTTCACAAACTGATTAGCCACATTCTTTTTGTCATCTTTTATTCATACATATCCGTAGTGATTACATTTACATATACCATGTGAAATACGTCATAACCAGCATTTTTTTTTAAAGAATATTCTGATTGTGTGATAATAAAAATCATCTCTTAAATTTTGTATTCCTTTTTCTCTCGGTACCTTGATTATGCTTGTAAGTGTAATGCATATAGACTTTATGTAGAAGCCTCCAACCTGTTCAAAACATGTACAAAAAATGCATAGTAATGGCACAGTGTCAGTGACCAGATCCAAACCTCCACGGTCATAAGGAATAAAAGGCCATGAACTTCCATGATTGCTACTTCCAAGCTTCAAACAGAGCTAGGATTAGGAGAATACATACTGAATTCAAACAGGTTTCCTAAATTGGATGTGGGTGGTTGATGGTCAAAAACGCAGATGGAAAAACATCACCAGTGAGCTGACAAAAATGTAATTCTGTTCACTGGTTTTGTCTGAAAGACAGCCGGCATCTGTAATGTACTGGATGTGAGTTTTCTCAATGTTCAAGTCTGATAATGCCTGGTAGTAATCACTATCTGATGTAAATGTTTTGTAATATTTATTGAAAATCTGGGTTCAGCATTTCCTTGAAACAAAAATAACTAGTTGAGAAGACAGAGGGAAATTAAGGAATACAGTGTGTTTGTGAGGCTGACAGTTTGTCCACCAAATATTATGTTATTTGCTCATATCTACTAACTAATGACTGAAGCATCCTGATATGAATAAGCAAGCTGTGGCCAAATGGCACACAAAATAAAAACCTTGCATATGCATTGACAATCCAGTATTTGACACCATTTCATTTATCTGTACCAATTAACCTCATGATTCATAATACAAAAAAACACATACCGGTACTTATGTCTCAACAAACATCCCAACCTTGGCATATAACATTACTGACTGACAGAATATTAGGTCTCCAAGCAAACCAACAAAAAAAAAAAAACATTTCAGTTGCATGTTAATGCATTACAATACAATATATATAAAGCTATAAATGTAACCGCACTAAAATTTTAACAACTATTTGAATACAAACATAGTGAGGGGCTGGTGCTGGCTTGATACGTTTATAAGCCATTGTCTCACTTTGACAAAGGCATAAAAGAGAGATGGGCCATTTCTTGTTCTGTATGTATATTAAGTTTATCAATAGGACATCTGTGCCCATTAGACCAGCACTGAACAAAGAAACAATACTGATATTTCAACAATAAGGGTATTTCAAGTTACCTTTTCATAAGCTTTTAATAATTCTTGTTGGTAATTTTTATTTTAATTTTTTTTGCGAGATACTAAATAACTGACATCTCTCATTTCTGGCATAAATAAAGTTTAAAGGCAAGGGTGAAAAAATGTTCTGCATAAAAGGGAAGTGGTTGTTATGTAAACTATTGTAACCCAATAGGTCTGTATTATGGGATCTTGACATCCTCACAACCAAATAAGGCAAAGTAACAAACATTCTGATGCCTACATATAAGCTACATCACCTGTCCATAACAAATGACTGAGGGAGGAAAAAAAAATCACCATCAAGTCTATCTGTATTCTCTGACCACAAAAATTAGTAAGTGTTGGACTTCAAATTTAATTTTAACTTTCTTTGCATTTCGATTTTAAGCACAAAGGAATAACCCACATTTTACAAAACAAAACATGAATAGTCTTGCCATGCCCTGCTAACTGCATTCCCTGTGGGCAGAGGAAGCACTGCAGAACCAGAAAAGTGCTGGATTTACAAACCAATTTGGCTAAAGCCTTCTCTGCTGGTTTGGAATCTTAAGTACAGTGCTTTGTTTGAAAGAAGAATAGATCTTAAGATGGCACAGTCTGCAATGGCACAACCTTTGCGACGAGCAGGCGCAGGCAATGGCACAACCTGTGCGACGAGGAGGCGCAGAGAGGCACTTGCTCCCACTCCTCACTGGCCCTGTAGCCACTCTATTCGCAACTCTGCCACTTCTTTACCGTACCAGTCATGGAGTTTAGAGAAGCACACGGTTTCCGGGGAGACAGGGCTCTCCAGAGACCCCTGGGCTGACCCCTCCCCTCCCCTCCGCCGCGGCGGCACTGGCGGGGGTCTGAAGCTGTCGCCTCTGGCACTGCCGTCGGCCTCCCAGACCACGCCCGGAGTTTCGGGGAGCCCGTTGGTCAGGGCGGAGGGCTTGCTCCACGCCACACCGTTCTCCTTGGCGAGACCGGTCTGAGGCTGCGCGTCCTCTGGCTGGCTCGATGTCGAGGTGGCGGGGGGGACCTGGGGCTGAGACGAAGAAGACGCTGCCAGAGCGCCACCTGTGGACACAGTCGATTTGGGTCGTGACTGATGCTGGTGTTGTTGTTTCCTGGAGGATTTGGCTTTCCCTTGCACCCCCCAGGCTCCCTCCTGCAGCTCCTCCAGCTGCTGCTCCAGCTCACGCACCACCAGGCGCATGTAGTCGAAGCTGGCCCGCGACAATGCCTTCACCCACGACTCCATGCCCACTTGGCTCTCGGAGGCCATCTTGTAGATGCGGGCCCTGGCACAGTCAAACTTGATGGCAAAGGCAAACTCCTCTGCCGACTCACACAGCTCCACGGTGCAGCCCTCCAGCACGATGACGCCGATAGGCTCCTTGCTTTCCCGCTCCTCGAAGTAGAACAGCATGTTGCCCTTGAGGATGAACCAGCGTCGGTGGTAGGCCGTGTTTCGTTCCCCCTTCTTGAACAGGAAGCCGGTCTTGTCCGGGGGAGACTCACACGTAGCATAGTGAGCCACGCTGCGTTCGTTCAGCTTCATGGTTGCATGGCCCGAGAGTAGCTGATGATACGGGTGAGAACAGTCACAAGGGGAACATGTTAACTCAACAATAATTTCATCTGTTGCATTTAGAATGCTTTGTCTGATATGGATTGTGAGTAATGCTTGATGAGATATGTCCTTGTATATTTTACCGTTGCTGTCCTAGACCAAACAGAAAGTATTGAGGAAATGTA
>NW_024880057.1:0-37500 GCF_900700415.2 Clupea harengus
GCATCTCATTTCTCTCTTCGTGCTCATCCCTCTGTCTCTCTCTCTCTTTGTCTTCATCCCTCTCTCTCAGGTGTCCAAAGGAGGTGTACCCGCACGTGCCCACGATTATCAGCATCTGTCTCAAATACCTGACCTATGACCCCCAACTATAACTACGACGACGAGGATGAAGACGAGAACGCCATGGACGCAGATGAGCCGATGAAGATTACCAGGTATGGCGTCATCACTCTGTAAAGACATTTCACGGGGGGAGAAAGCAGGGCTGGGCATTGTGCATGTTCAAATGGAATGGAAGGAATGACCAGTGGTGAAATTGGTTGAAATGTTGGCGCTGTTCTGAGTTTGCCATTGAAAAATGCGTGGTACCTTTGGTCTTCTTAGTCATCGGTTTCCATGAGGCAGTTGTGTTCCCCATAACCCTCATCTTATTGCCCTTAACGCCGTTATTAAAGTTTAAGGAAGAAGAATAATCCGGGACAAAACATGATTATCTTGATCAATATAGCTGGGGACACTTAACAAGTGCTAAAAAAACAGGAACTGTCCCTGGGAAAACAGGACCTCTGTGCACCCTACTCTAAAGAGAAAGAGACACATTACAGATGCAGTCACTGGAAACTAAAACTGAAATTGTGAAAGGCCAATGTGTTGTATACAAAATACCTAGAGACACATAATATAGTTGCTAATAAGTTGAACAAGACTTGTTGTATTTTTGCTTTCATATTTATAAAGGGTTCTAATGAAAAGCCTCCTAAAACTCTGTTGGGATCGTGCTTTGAGGTTTGCCCAAACGAGTCTCTGCACACAAACTCAACACTGGCAATCCCACAGTTCATTGTGAACTGCTCTGGTCCAGCCTATGGTGATTGGTCTCACTGGCCTGGTCTCAGAGTCAGATTCGGCCAGATAACTACCTGCCTGACCTTGTTTGTTCCCAAGTTCAGTGTTCTCTCTATTTCACCAGGACAATAACCTGACATTTAATCTCTCTCTCTCTCTCTCTCTCTCTCTCTCTCTCTCTTCTCTCTCTCTCTCTCTCCTTTTTGCTCTCTGCCCCTCTCATCTTCTCTGTCTCTCATCCTCTTGCCCTCTCTCTCTTCGTCTGTCTGTCTGATCGATTTCCCTGTAGCGGCGCTGTCACAAGAGTCTGCTAATTGCTACAGTGGAGCTGTGGGGCGGGCTGAGTTGTTCTTAAGCCACGCTGGCCTCTCGTGTACCTGTCCTGGTGTCAGGGGCCTTCGCGTCTATTTCACTGCGTGGGTCTGGGTGGCTCTCCTAATGGACTTTCCACACTCAGAGCCCTTCTCTTTCTCTCTCTCTCTCTCTCTCTCTCTCTCTCTCTCTCTCTCTCTCTCTCTCTCTCTCTCGCCCGTCATTTCCACTCCACAGAGCAGAGGGCTGTAGTGACTGACATGCCTGGGGCTGTTGCTTTTAAGACAGTGCCAGTTCATTAGAGACTGAAGTGCTGGTGCAGTGCTACTTAACACACACGGACACATGGACAGACACACACACACACACACACATACAAACTCAATCTCAATCCTAGACACCATCCGTCCATTCATTCTTTATGGTCTGCAGAACACTCGGTTCTCTTCCTGTTGTGGTTGTCACGGCGACAGTTGTTGCACGATTTCATTCAGCTGAAAATCTATGGCAAATGTGAGGACTGACAGCCCTTCGGTCCAAAAAGCGTGCTGTGTGTGATTCACCGCGCTCCGCACGTGGCGTCTTCTGGGTAGGGCGCCACGCAGGCGGGCACTCTGTGCTTCAAGTACCCTGGGATCTGTGGCACAGCTTGGCAGCCTCCTCCTTTTTTTCATCTAGAAATCTCACCCAATCTTACAGTGGCAGTTTTCTTCAATAATTCATCCTCTCAGCACGCCACTGTGTAAACAGGTTGTAGTGAGTGTGTGTGTGTTTTTATTTATTTGTGTGTGTGTGTGTCTCTCTCTCTGTCTGGGTGTGTGTGTGTGTGTGTCTGTCTGGGGGTGTGTGTTTGTGTGTCTGTCTGGGGTGTGTGTTTGTGTGTGTGTGTGTGTGTCTCTCTCTCTGTCTGGGTGTGTGTGTGTGTGTGTGTGTGTCTTTCTCTGTCTGTGTGTGTGTGTGTGTGTGTGTGTGTGTGTCTGTCAGGGGTGGGTGTGTCTCTCTGTCTGTGTGTGTGTGTGTGTTTGTCTGTGTGTGTGTGTGTGTGTGTGTGTGTGTGTGTGTCTGGGGGTGTGTGTGTGTGTGTGTGTGTCTGTCTCTCTCTCTCTCTGTCTGATGTGTCGACCAGGGGTGTGTGTGTTTGTTTGAAGTGTCTGACACAGTCTCCCAGCACTCAAGTTTTACTCAAACATGATGTTGCTCTGTGTGTGTGTGTGTGTGTGTGTGTGTGTGTGTGTGTGTGTGTGTGTGTGCATGCGCAGCTGTGTGGCAAGTAACATTTCCCAATAGCCGCTCACTTCTCCATAACTGTCAGACTGAGGCGGCACACCAGGGTTATTTCACGTCTGTGTCTGACTGTGTGTGGGTGTGTGTATGTAGTAGTGTGTGTGTGCGCGTGCATGTGCGTATGCGCGAATGTCTCCCTCAAGGATTTCAGATTGGAAAAGACACCCCCTCTAATGAATTTGGACCCCGTCTCTGCTGCTGTTAGCGCATTAGCCTCTTAAGCTAATGATACGATACACACCCAGACAACGAGCTGATTTGAGGTCTGAAGGCACCCATAACGTCAACAACAACAGCCATAGCAGATTGTAATCATCCAAGTTCTGCCCAAGAGAGTGGTTATTGTCTGTTTATATAAGGGTATGCTTATGCCCACTAGTGTTTTTGTGCTGTTGGTTTATAAGCCAGTCTGATGAATGGGACTTCAAGTACTGGCACTGTTGATCTTATGATGCTATGAATGTCAACGTGTGTGTGTGTTGACATAATTTGGAAATTGATTACCAACCCCCACCGTGCTCTTTCTCCCAAGCGCCTGAGTTAAGTGTGTGTGTGTCCTTCTTAACCTAAAACAGGAAGCGACGACGAGTACAGCGACGACGACGACATGAGTTGGAAGGTGCGTCGGGCGGCGGCCAAGTGCCTGGACGCGGTGGTGAGCACGCGGCACGAGATGCTGCCCGAGTTCTACCGCTCGGTGTCGCCGGCGCTCATCGCCCGCTTCAAGGAGCGCGAGGAGAACGTGAAGGCCGACGTGTTCCACGCCTACCTCTCGCTGCTCAAGCAGACGAGGCCCGCCCAGAGCTGGCTCTGTGACCCCGACGCCATGGAGCAGGGGGAGACTCCGCTCACTATGCTGCAGAGTCAGGTGGGAGTTCACAATAAACGTTTGTGTGCCAGCGCAGAGCTGCTCACCCTGCTTCAGATACAGGTGGGAGTTCACTACACACACACATACCTACACACACACACACACACACACACACACCCACTACACAAATCTTGCTCACCATGCTGCACAGCCAGGTGGTGGTACACACACACACACACACACACACACACACACAAAACGGTAACATTAGGATTCAACACACACTTCTACCTCTCAGTATTCTGCGGAGCCAAATGTTAGCGTTCAACATCTTCTGAGCCAGGTCGGAGTTAAATACACACAAGCATACAGACACACACAGCTCACCACACTGTTGAAAGAGAAGTAGGGGTTACAGAATACACACACACACACACCTCTCACAAAGCAACATAGCCATGAGAGTTAAAAGCATGCACACAACAAACAAACCTTATAAACGTCATAAATGTGACCACACACAGCAGAGGTGTGTACGTGCTATACCTGCATACACTCGCATACAAACACACACCCACAGACCACAGATCTACGAGTAAACTGCACATAACTGCACACCTAAGCAGTTGCACAGACACAGATTGATATGCACACACAGTGAAAATGCATTCTGTCATGGGAAATTTCGACTTGGGTTGTTGCGCAGCACAAAACACGAACAAGTTCTAGCCTTTCTCTGCATCCATCGAATATATAACACGAAACATGCCAGTGACAATGGTCTGTTTCAGCCATTTTTTTTGCGGATGTATTGTGTGTGCATATCCTGTGTTGGCACATATCTGTCACATGTATGTCTCTTGGTCATGTTTTGCTGAGGCAAAACAATGAGGCAATATATGTTGTTGTGCTTAGTTGAGACTATAAAACATGTATGAAACCAGACCTTGTGGTCTCAGTCCCCATAAAGGGATTTGGACCCTACTAGAATAAATCCCAGAAAATGATTTCGCTGCTCTGCTCTTGTGCCTTCTGTATAGATAAGTTTTAGACTGATGACACATTCAAAGACTGAATACTAATGCTGATTTCCCCTCGCTTCGCTAGTATTGATATATATATGTTTGTGTGTTTGTGTGTTTGTGTGTGTGTGTGTGTGTGTGTGTGTGTTTGTGTGTGTGTGTGTGTGT
This sequence comes from Clupea harengus, assembly GCF_900700415.2. Taxonomy (NCBI): domain Eukaryota; kingdom Metazoa; phylum Chordata; class Actinopteri; order Clupeiformes; family Clupeidae; genus Clupea; species Clupea harengus. The sequence continues at coordinate 4,444 of NW_024880057.1, forward strand.
GTGTGTGTGTGTGTGTGTGTGTGTGTGTGTGTGCGTGCGTGTGTGTGTGTGTGTGTGTAGGTGCCCATGATCGTGAAGGCTTTGCACAAACAGCTGAAGGAGAAGAGTGTGAAGACTCGCCAGTGCTGCTTTAACATGCTGACTGAGCTTGTCAATGTACTGCCCGGAGCACTCACATCACACATCCCTGTGCTGGTCCCAGGTATGCACACACACACACACACACACACACACACATACGCTCCCGCCTATACTTATGCCTCTGATCCATCAACCCTTCATCTGCAATGTGAGAACTAGGCCTTCTGGTTTTTCTTCAGCATGCAAATCTCAGTCTGTGCTTGTCAAAATAACAACTTCACTGCCTCCAAATGGGGCTATGACCTTTAAAACATCTCACTCAGAAGCTGCAGCACTGCATAGTTACATAATCAGTCTGATCGGGGCCCTGAAACTCCTCAGGTGGAACATGTCCTGACAGCTTTGGCATTTAGATCTCTGAATTCACATACTGTATACTAATGGCAGGCCTGTGTCAGTCATATAGCAACAGTTTTAGCAAACCCTGAACCGTTTTGATTCAAATTTAGAGATCTAAGAACTAAATATATCATATGAATGACACCTTATTGAATAATGAGTAGAAATAGTCTTGTTTTATTGACAATGTTTCAAAAATATATCTGAAATGGAGCTTTGAATTTGGTGTTTATTTGGCTGTGCAGCCCTTAAATGTCATTGAAGGGTCCCCCAAAACGTAACCCACAAAACAAGTCATTAACTAAGGCTCGTTTCTCTTGTGACCCTCCCCCACCCCTAGGAATCATCTTCTCCCTGAACGACAAGTCCAGCTCGTCCAACCTGAAGATCGACGCTCTGTCCTGCCTGTACGTGATCCTGTGCAACCACCAGCCGCATGTCTTCCACCCACACGTGCAGGCGCTTGTGCCGCCGGTGGTGGCCTGCGTGGGCGACCCCTTCTACAAGATCACCTCCGAGGCTCTGCTGGTCACGCAGCAGCTGGTCAAGGTCATCCGGCCGCTGGAGCAGCCGGACGCCTTCGACGCCACGCCCTACATTGGCGACCTTTTCGCCTGCACCATCAAGCGGCTGAAGGCGGCCGACATCGACCAGGAGGTGAAAGAGCGCGCCATCTCCTGCATGGGCCAGATCATCTGCAACCTGGGCGACAGCCTCGGCGCCGACCTCCCCGGCACGCTGCTCATCTTCCTGGAGCGGCTGAAGAACGAGATCACGCGGCTCAACACGGTCAAGGCGCTGACGCTGATCGCCGGCTCGCAGCTGCACATCGACCTGCGGCCCGTGCTGGCCGAGGCCGTGCCCATCCTGGCGTCCTTCCTGCGCAAGAACCAGCGGGCGCTCAAGCTGGGCACGCTGGCGGCGCTGGACATCCTGGTGCAGAGCTACAGCGACAGCGTCACGCCGGCCATGATCGACGCGGTGCTCGCCGAGCTGCCGGCGCTCATCAGCGAAAGCGACATGCACGTGTCGCAGATGGCCATCAGCTTCCTGACCACGTTGGCGCGCGTGCACCCCGAGGCGCTGTCCAAGATCAGCGGCGCCATCCTGACCGAGCTCATGGCGCTGGTGCGCTCGCCGCTGCTGCAGGGCGGCGCGCTGGCCGCCATGCTGGACTTCTTCCAGGCGCTGGTGGGCACCGGCACCGCCAGCCTGGGCTACATGGACCTGCTGCGCATGCTCACGGGCCCCGTGTACGCACAGAGCTCCGCGCTCGCCCACAAGCAGTCGTACTACTCCATCGCCAAGTGCGTGGCGGCGCTGACCCGCGCCTGCCCCAAGGAGGGCCCCGCCGTGGTGGGCCAGTTCATCCAGGACGTGAAGAACTCGCGCTCCACCGACTCGATCCGGCTGCTGGCGCTGCTGGCGCTGGGTGAGGTGGGCCACCACCTGGACCTCAGCGCTCAGCCCGAGCTCAAGGCCGTCATCCTGGATGCGTTCAGCTCGGCCAGCGAGGAGGTGAAGTCGGCGGCGTCGTACGCGCTGGGCAGCATCGCCGTGGGCAACCTGCCCGAGTACCTGCCCTTCGTGCTGCAGGAGATCACGAGCCAGCCCAAGCGGCAGTACCTGCTGCTGCACTCGCTCAAGGAGATCATCAGCTCGGCGGCGGTGGCGGGCCTCAGGCCCTACGTAGAGAGCGTGTGGTCGCTGCTGCTCACGCACTGCGAGTGCACGGAGGAGGGCACGCGCAACGTGGTGGCCGAGTGCCTGGGCAAGCTCACGCTCATCGACCCCGAGACGCTGCTGCCTCGCCTCAAGGGCTACCTGCTCTCCGGTGCGTCACACACTTTATTGCCGTTTGGTGCTTAAACTCTTGAAACCAAGAAGTTGCGATTATTAGTTCATGACAACAAAAAACATGTAATACACCTTTAATCCATAATACTAACTAACTGTGTATTTCTCTTTCAGGATCCTCATATGCTAGAAGTTCTGTCGTGACAGCCGTCAAGTTCACCATCTCAGACCACCCACAGACTATCGATCCCCTACTGAAAAACTGTATAGGTAACGACCACTTGTTCATTTATTTGACAGACTCTTATCCAACGCATCTTATTACCTCTACTAGATGTGAATACACCACGGAGTCTAAGATGTTTTTATTTTTATTTATTTTTAAATTAAGGTGACTTCTTGAAGACGTTGGAAGACCCGGACCTTAATGTGCGAAGGGTTGCTCTGGTGACGTTTAATTCTGCCGCTCACAATAAGCCTTCACTGATCAGAGACCTGTTGGACACAGTGCTGCCTCACCTGTACAATGAAACCAAAGTGCGCAAGGAGCTTATCAGAGAGGTAATACTACACACACACACACACACACACACACACACATATACATAATACAGTTATGCATTAATGTAGGGCTGAACGATTTGGGAAAATAATCTAATTGCGATTTTTTACCAAAATATTGCGATTGCGATTTTTTTTTTTTATCCTCTTTTTCCCCAACAAAACGTAATGAATGATTTAAATATGACCAACACAATATTAGATACATTTAGTGTAAAATATTCTTTCCCACATTTTACATTTTTATTTAACTGCTCATTACAGAAACAAGAACAACAAATCGGTGGCTTTGCCACTGTGCATTTAAGAAATTTAAAAAAAGTAATTTTAAGTATAAACACTAGGCATGCACTTTTTAAACACTGTGTGCAAAATTTTTTTTTTAGACCACGTTTTTTAATCACGAACGTTGCGGTTACAAAATCGCGTTCTATCATATCGCGATTAAATCGCAAATGCAATTAATCGTTCAGCCCTACATTAATGGCACACTCTTGCCTGCTATTGACTGAGGTACACATATACACATGACCTCCATCTCTCTCACACTCTCATCTCTTGCACATTGTGTCTCGTCTCAGGTGGAGATGGGTCCGTTCAAACACACGGTGGACGACGGGCTGGACATCAGGAAGGCGGCGTTTGAGTGCATGTACACGCTGCTGGACAGTTGCCTGGACCGGCTGGACATCTTCGAGTTCCTCAATCACGTGGAGGACGGACTCAAGGACCATTACGACATCAAGGTGGGGAGCTGTTGGGACAGATGTGTGCACTGATGATCCAGTTTGGATGTACTGTATGTGTGTGTGGTGGGGGGGCTTGGATTTGTTTGATGATGAGTGTGGTGGTGTTTTAATTGGTGTATCTTCAACTGTGTGTGTGTGTGTGTGTGTGTGTGTGTGTGTGTGTGTGTGTGTGTGTGTGTTTCTCTCCAGATGCTGACATTCTTGATGCTGGCCAGGCTGTCTTCCCTGTGTCCCAGTGCTGTGCTACAGAGGCTTGACAGACTGGTGGAGCCACTCCGAGCCACCTGCACCACAAAGGTACACACACACACACACACACGCACACACACACGCACGCAGGGCAACGAGCTAACTCCCAATTCCATTGTCAGCTATGACGGGTAATGGACATGCACACTCTGTACATACTGACACCCTCCTTACGATCAGTAGTCACGGTCAGGATGTCACCAAAACAACTTGATACTTGGTGTCTTGGAAAGGACCTCTGCTCCACTCTAACAACTCTGTATTCTCTTTTTTTTCCGCCTCTCTCTTTCTCCCCCATCCTCTGGCCTCCCCTCCCCCTCCTGCTCCGTCTCCAGGTGAAGGCGAACTCCGTGAAGCAGGAGTTTGAGAAGCAGGACGAGCTGAAGCGCTCTGCGATGCGGGCGGTGGCTGCCCTGCTGACCATCCCAGAGGCGGAGAAGAGCCCTCTGATGAGCGAGTTCCAGTCGCAGATCAGCGCCAACCCAGAGCTCGCCGCCATCTTCGACAGCATCCAGCGTGACTCCACCTCCGCCAACATGGAGTCCATGGACACCAGCTAAGCATCCAAAAAAAACACCAAACGGAAAAATGAAATCAAAACAACATACATACACACACATTACGTGAGACACGAAGCGACGACGGTAACGACGACAAAACTGATTTAATGAAATATGACATCTCTCCCCCTTATCCCCCACAACGATGCACTCTTCGTCTTTTTGTTCATCCTCGTCGTTTCCCCCACAAGAATATGCCGCATTTAAGAGAAAAGACAAAAAAAAAGAAAACAATGAAAACGAGTGAAAGAATACAACCTCCGCGAATGGAGAAGGCTTTTATTGTTCCATGCATTGCACTGATTCAGCCGATACAGGAGGAAACAAGAAAAAACAAGGAAAAAAAAACATAAAAAGTGATGAAAAAAAAGACTAAATCATAAACAAAACACCTAAAAAATACATTCTCTGTAGCTTGAAAGAGCTCCTCACCAAGATTCACAAAGCCTTTGTTTTTTTTGTTTTATTCCTTGTTGCTTTGTGAACTACAGAGGAAGACCACAAACGATCGTTCTTTTCCACTTCTTCCTTCCTTCCCCTCACTCATTTCCCAACTTTTGGGTCCATCGTTTTCTTTTGTTTGTTTGTTTTTTGGACCAGTCTCTTCCAAAAAAAAAAAAGGACCAAGAAGTTTTCCCTAGCATGGAGTGGTTGGTGTTGGAGCAGCTTGAGCTCTGAAGGGGCTGGCTGCACGTGCCCTGGAGCTGGGGATGGATAGAGAGAGAGAGGCCCAGTCGAGGTGTTGGTGCCTCATGGACTGGGAATATATTCCACCTGCGTGGTTTCAGACCAGACTTATTGAGACCTCATACAGAACATTTGTTCATTTCCGAGCACCGGGCTAGCAGGACCGTTTATTTCCTTCTTAACACCATGTCTGTTCCTTTCTGAGCTCAATGCCACGAGGACCATCTTTGATCTGTTGATTTGGTTTGATTTTGTTTTGATGCCATGTTTCTTACCAGACCAGATAAAAATGATGGCTGAGCGTTCCTTCTTTTAGTTTTTTTTGTACGATTTTTGCAATGTCACTCGCCTGCCGTATGAATTTAATTAGTCTTACCTCTAAAGTTACATACTCTGACCAAGAGTATGTGTCGGAAAGAGAGAGTGCGGGCGAGCGAGCCAGTGAAATGTTTAGCGATGTTAAACGAAAGGTTTGCTCCATAGCTGAAGTTGAGTGTTTTTTTTTTTTTCTTTCTCTTTTTCAATTTCATTCCCTTTCTTTTTTCCTGCTTGAATGCCATGGTTGGTGCACAGTGGTTGCATCTAGGTAATCTGGAAAGGTTAGAGCACTTAATATAGAAAATTCTCTGTATTGCAAACGCTGTCCAGGCTCTTGCGACTAGAAGCGACTATTTGGTTTGGGTCACATTACTGGACCCCTCTGGCCCAACAAAGGACCTGAGCTTGTACGCATGTGGAACAAATGAATTACAGATGGGAGGTGTTTGTTTTTGCTTCTTTTTTTAAAGTTATTTTTGGCTGTTGTGTATGGATGGACGTTTCTCACCCACTATTAGCGTTTACCATTTCTGCAACTATTTCTGTGCTGAACTGTTTTTTTTTGGGGGGGGGGGGATTCAACTGCATCGACCAATTCCTTCATCTAGTTCCCTCTGTGGGGAACATTTCTCTGTCTGTCTCTCTCTCTCTCTTTTTTTTTTTTTGGTCTCCCTTTCGGCATTCCTCTGCCACTCCTCTAGGGGGAGCCCTGTGTATCCACCAACTTTAAATCACTTTAGATAAGAACTTTGATGGTTTGCAAACACGTTTTTGAGGACTTCTGTTTGTTGGGAAATAAAAAAAAAAAAAGAAAATTAAAAAAAATTAACGAAAAGGATGGTTTCTTGGGCCCAATGGATGGCACAGTCGTTCCTGTTACAGTACATCCTGGCACCCTGTTTGGGGCTGTGTGAGTGTGTGTGTGTGTGAGTGTCTGTGTGAAATCAGTCGCTGTGTGTTTGTGTCCCACTCGTAGGTGCTGGGAGGCTTATATCTGCGCCACCTGTGAGATTTGCTGAAATAAAAGGTTCATTTCTGCCTGCGTTCAACATCTTATTCATGTTCTTTATCACACACAAACACTAAAGCAGCTCTACAGGAGCGTTCAGATCACATAATACAGTGAGCCAAATGTGTCCAAATGAAGTTGAAGATGAGTAAGTACACACGAATGAAAAGGTACGTCATTAGACTGACAGAAGAAGGGCCTTTGTGATGATCTAGTGTTTGTTTCTGGGTCCTGGTTCATTGTTTTTTTTTTTTTGACCAGTCCTGAGTAATTATTCATGTGGCAAATTCACATGATTAGCAACGGCATGGAGAGCCAGCAACACATTCCACAAACATCCTGCTGTAGGGTAAGGGCAGCTTGGAAAAATGTCAGAAACGAGTGCTAAAATGAACCTTTAATGACTTCTGTGTTTTTATTTAACTCGCAATGTTAAATGTTCTTTCGGGTTTCACAGTTGACAGATGGTGTGATGAGCATGCTAAATTGTTCAAACAATTGTTGTGTAGACAACTTTGGTACAGGCTTTGAGATGTCTGAGAAATAGGTTAAACTAGAACACCCACATAAATATTGAAGAACATCAGAATGATCCCCTGACCATTTCCAAAATGAATGGCAACATTCTGACATTGGTTTTGAAGTCTTGGGGAAAAGTAGTTTCAAGAATGAGCGTAGTCTACATTGTCGGGTAATCATTTATTTACAACTACAGGTATGTGCTTCAGACATTGACCCAAAATAACTCGATACTTTTACTATGCTGAAACAGTGTATGTGTGCTGACTGTTATTGGGGCATTGTGAGTTGGCCTTAAGGATGTTTGTGAAAGATGTTTGTTATTCCTGGTGAGTATTTTAATTTAAATAACTTTGTTGTTGATTCGAAGGTGCAGGTTTTAGGCAACTCAAACTCCTGGGACTTGAGACCTTTTGGTTTGAGTATCCCAGGATCAGATACTTCCTCAAATGCATCCATGATCATCGATTGATGTACACTGAAAAAATGACGAGGAAAAGCTACAGATCTCCCAAGTGGTCAGCTGCTCAACAGGTTTTGTTGTCCTGCACTGCTAGACGACACCTCAGCTTATGTGGTCAGACTTGTCAGCTTTGCCTGAGGTGAGCTTTGATGAAAACATCCTTTCTGAGGTACGACCATGCAAGCACAGGCTTGCAACACTGGAGCATGAAAGTTTTTGTTGTCATGGCACTTTGCTCATCTTCATATTGTGTTCTTGATTTAGCCATTTCCTTGCACTGTACCTCAAAAGGCTGTAGGTTGCTGTGGATAAGAGCATCTGCCAAATGGTAAATGTAAACTTTCCCCTCACCTGTTGCATGCAAGGTATTTAGCTTTGGGTGCGACGATGGACAGGCTCCATAGACAGTGAAAGAAGGTATGCAGGAGGAGGAGGAGGAGGAGGAGGGGTGGTATCTGACATGTGGCTGAGAAGAACAGAACTAATGATCTCGCAGCTACTCAGTGATTTGACAGTAAACCGATGTGTGTGTGTGTGGCCTCTGTGGTCTATAGTAGTTAACCATGTAATGCTACTGAGATGTTCACAGAGATAAACACATCAGTCAAGGAAGGGCTGATCGATAGCTCAAATAAATATCACACTGCACTCAAATAACAAACAGTTTAACACCAATCCAACTACCATCCCAGCAGCATGGTTATGCAAAACTAGGCTAATAAACACTGTTAAAATATCCCAACAAAATGACGCAATAGCTTCATCTCAGCCTTAACATACCGTGGCCACAAGTTAAAAAGGTTTTCCATTCCAATTATTTCTGCCACTATCAGCTCAGATCGGTGTTGCGGATCTGGGCCAAATCAGCGTACTGTCTTTGAAACATCTGGGGTTGAGTGGTGGACAATGAATCTGGGCCTAATCTGTAAGCCAAGCAAAAATAGCCTACTGCACTGCCTCCAGAAGGAACTAGTTTTGGTAGGTTTTTGGAGACAACACACAATTTTCTTTTGTTGAGGCACTGACCATGGTGTTAAAACATGCAATGACTAGGTGTGCTAAGCGTTGAAATAACTGTCCCCTATCCTGAGTAAAAAGCCGATAGTGCATGCATAAGGACATACACGCGTGTGTGGAGGTGCGAAGGGTCCCGGTTTGGGGGGGTTGAAAATACAGTCAGCGTAGTCCCAGGTGTTTTTATCTGATACAATAACTTACAATATGAAGAGATATTGATGATGACATCCCTAGTACCCTGAAAGGACAAGGTAACAAGGCAAACAAGACTTTCAGTGGAAAATGTGTTGTTAACCTACACAGTAAAGGTCGCTGGATTGATTAATAAATGCAGAAAAGGCCAGGCCAATTTGTGTTTATGGCAATAGAATCAAAGTAGAAGAGGAAAGAAGGCAAAGGTGACGTGGCGTGATAATGGTGAGATTGACAAAAATAGGTGTGTTTTTCTTTTGTTCTGAGATTTTTTTCAGGACATAAAACCTTGTCGTGCCAAAACCCTGAAAAAGGGTGAGGCATTCTGCCGCTGATGAGAGCGACAGCATCTTACGGGAGGGTATGCCTGGACTTCCCTAACAGCATCTTACGGGAGGGTATGCCTGGACTCCCCAACGAAATTAACTAATTTGGTACATTTGTCACAGCCTTAATGAAAATGGTTCCCGTGATTCTTGCTAATGTCTCTCGCTATGATGTTAGGGGCTAATTTGCTTTCTTGTCATTTTCACCGGGAGGTTGTGGATGGCAGCAGACAGCAGTGGTCATTAGCTCAACATTGATCTGGTGAGCATGTGGCCTGCCTACCAACAACATTGTAACTTTTCTTGTATGCATTTTTAAATCAACTCTGTAGCCCATAGCAGACAGGCTAGGACCGGCTGTCTGGGACTCCTTCATATGCCTACTCTCAGCACAAAGTAGTAGAAACAGACCCCAAACCATAAGCATGGGACGTATTTAAATACTGCAGTGGGTGTTTATAGGGTCATTTAGTTGAAGATAGGGTAAGCCAATATATCCTCCCAGTCCATCGTTCTGTGTGCTCTGAAAATAAAAATTTGGTGTTGGATCTCACTTTTTGTGAAACGGCTACTTGTGGACAGCCCTGTGCTTGTCTTCAACCCTAATCTGCCAACCATCATTTCGATGGACGCAGCCGATTACGGTCCGGGTGCCATATTCACTCAGCAACATCTGGATCACACAGAACGTACGGCATTTGCGTTGCCGATGCTGACGCCAGCTGGAACAGGTCGACAGATAGGAAAGAGGCTCTCGTGTGTCTGGACACTGGAGAGATGGAGGACATACCTGTGGGGCTGGAAATGTACATCATGTACCGATCATCAGGCCATTACAGCACTCCTCTCTACAAATGGGACTGATCGAGCAGGGATGTGCATATGAGGTTGTGTACCATGAATCACGGATGAATCATGAATCATGGATCATTGAATCACACAGCCAGCTGCCTCTCACGCTTACCTCTGCCTGCTGCCTCCCCTCTCCCTGCTCCCTGAGCTTGCTTCTCTGCTTGTGCAAATCCCCCAGCACTGACCGCCTTGGGCAAAAAGCTGTGAAGCCAGTGCTGCAGCCTTACTTCTGTATAAAACATGAACTGTGTGTGAAGGACAACTTAGTGTCTTGGGGGGGGGGGTCACACTAAGTTGTACCTACCTCCCTTTGCTTCACATTGACTGCTCTTGCACATGAAGGGCATCAGGCCATTTTGAGCAAACAAAACAGCGCTTGGGTGAGCTGTATTGGTTCCCTGATTGGATGCACTGGTATACTCTCAGGATACCTGCATGTTCATTGTGTCAAAGGTCAGACAAGTCTGCAAAGGTTTTTTGAGGCTCCACTACAACCTGTTCCTCTGCCGCGGCGGTACCCTTGAGTAAGCTACCCTTTGAAACTGCAACTTGGGACTGCAAGTTTGCCATCGCTCTCACTGATTAACAACTCAAAGTGGCCAAAGTTGCCTTGGGTGTTATCTGTGGTGGACACTGATAATGGACCACAACTTCCAGCTGCTGCATTCCTCCTCATTCTCAAGGGCAGAGGGATTGCTCATGTCCACTGCCCTGTGTACCCCCCAGCTGCAAAGGTGCAATTGAGAGGTTCAATAGAGTCCTCAAAGGTTGCCCCAAGCTGCAGTTCTCCAAAACAAACCACGGAAAGATGCAACAGCTTATTTTCTCCAGGCATATCGTGCTATACCGCATGCCATTGATGCATAGCCACAAGATGAGGACTAAGCTCAATGTCCTCTCCGCTCCTCCTGGGCCCAATTTTTAGATCTTTTTGCGTCCAAACTTTTCCTAATGACCATTAAATCGGTCCAGTTCATTCAGTGTCTGTAGTGAGTTGGCCTACCGTGTGGTGCTGGAGTGGGCACTTGTCCTTCTTTCCACTTGACTGGCGGCCATGATGGAGAACTGTTTGATGTCTTGGTTATGACTGACCTCCATGGATTATGTGTTTTGCCAGTAATGCAGCACTCTAAAGTCCTCCCTGCTGTCTGTGCGCAAGTGAGCTGGTTTCTCATTAACAGCTTTCAGAAACCACGGAGCACTTCTCAGTGGGAGACCAATAGTTGGAGGTGTGTGTGTGTGTGTGTGTGTGTGTGTTTGGGGGTGGGGGTAAGTTTAAGGAATTCCGTCTCTGTGTGAGGTCTTAAAAAAAAAAGTGAAGAAAAAAGTCAGCCAATCAGAAGTGGCTTGCTTTGGTGATTCGGCGATGCGATGGTCCATCTGTGTGGTCTGTGAGAGTCTGACCTGACCACGTCGTCAGCACACACTCTCTGTGAGCTCCAGGGTACCGGGCCTCCTCTGTGAGTCCTCAATTGTCCCCCATGCATGGGGCTCAGGTATGGCCATTATTCTATGGGCTTCATTTTGTATGACTTTATAGCTCTTCTTTGTGTCTTCCTGTAGCTAAGCTGATAGAGAAAGGTGCTAAACAACACCAAGGTCATGTGTATTCTTTCCCCAAAGAGACACACATATTGATGAAATACACAAAACCTTACTATTATTGAGAGTTGCTTTGGGATTAAAGTTATCTGTCTAATGACTACCAGTAATGGAAATGCTTGGGCAATGTGGCGTCATCTAGTGCTGTTCAGTTTAAGTTCTGAATGACTTAAGAACGTAATCTTTATTAGAGGACACCGCTCGACGGGAGTCGCCCTGTGTAAATCTACTGAACTGAACAACAGGCATATGTGTCCAACCAAATTCAAGTAACACTTTGTCAGTGGCTAAATCACACCTTGATCTGTTTCACGGTCTCGTTTGGAACAACAAATATTGGTAGGCACTCTTTCCCCTGTGTGTTAGTGGTGAATACATTTACATGTGGTGTCAGTGGGAGGGGAAAATCCAAGTGTATTTCAGTGCAGGGTTTATTTCATGCTGAATTGTTTCCCACCGCCATTAGCAGTCAATCAAGTCAGTATCCTGATTAAGATGCCGTCTCTCTGAATCCTGCCCAGTTAAATCGCACGTGGAATGGTTGAAAAATATATCTTTTCCCTTTAAGTGAAGCATCTATTATATGGCAAAATCGATGTAACCTTAATAACCTAATGGAATTAAATATAATCCTTTTTCTGCTCTGAATTAAAGAATTCAATCTACTTAAGACACAGAGAGGGGGGGGGGATCTTTAACCCTTAATAATATCAGAATTTATACAACTGGGTTTTTAAAGGACTTTAAAAAAGTCTTTCATGGTGTTCAAAGGGACCTGTTTCCTCAGAAGTTGTTCTCTTCAAGCAGACATGAGGAACAAACAACGTCTGCCCTGCTGATTGACACGGGAAGAAATGACTAGAGAGATCTGGTGAGTTTTTCAGATACACTGCACATGCAACACACAGAACGAGGTAGTATAGTATACAAAAACTGCCCTGGTATTTTCAGATGCTCTTTTCCAGCATTTTCTCTAAAGTGAAGGCACAGACTGCCCCTGACATGAGTAATTAACCTCCCTATTCATACACACACACACACACATATATACAGGTTAAAATGTTGTGGAGGCGTTATTGTAATTATCTTTTCTATGAATTCATAATGTTGAAATTATAGTGTTTGGAAAGTTTTCTTCTCAAGTAATTATCTGTAGCTTGAGTTTGTTCACAAAGTAAAAAAACAAAAACGTTTTCAAAAACTTCTCAAATCCCCAGGCACCTTCACCGCATATTTGTTTACAACATTGTCAAGGTTAGGCTGTTATTGCTATAACTGATACCATCTCACACAACCGGGTCAGTTTCATTTTGTTGCCATAAACAAAAGCAACAAATAAGAAGATTGGATTTTTGACATTTACACCACCCCTTCACAGAGACTGTGCTTGCATTTAAAATAACATAATCTTTGGCCAAATTCTCATTTTCATGGGTTATGAAGTGTGTCCTAGTTTGGCAAAAGAAAAGCAGCTTTTTCAGGGGAAGACAGTATTTGGATGGCCATGTCTTCCTGTGGTTCAACTGGTAGAGCTATTTGGCACTACTACACCAAGATAATAAGTTTAACATCCATGGAATACCATAGTGATGAAAATGCATATCTGCACTGTACTGTAAGTTGTTTGGGATAAAAGTCTCCGGATAAAGGAATAAATGTAAGCATTTGACAGAGATGTGTGTGGGAACAGGATGATGAAATGGCTTCCCTGAGTCTGTCCTTAAGGACTCTAGTTTCCTGTCTCAGGCCACTTCAGCTGGAGCTGCGGATGATGCCTGTGGGCCAGGACGAGGAGGGCCCAGTCGCCCAGTCGAGACGTCTCTCCCGTGTCATCCTACTACTTCCGAGCCCGTCTCCCTCCCGCGACACAAGGTACCGATCAAATGAGTGGATGGTGGTATGTCTCTAATGTACTCATTTAAAAAAAAAAATTGTACATGAATAATATGTATAATAATAATATGTATAATGACACTGTACAATGTACATTTGAATTGCTGTATAGAAACAGGGTTCTGGTCTAAGAAGTGGATGGTGGCATATCTCCAATACCCATCTTACATCGTAATTGCTGTGTATTTCCCACATGTTGCTTTTTAAAAAGCTTGTGGAAATCTTTGGCTATGGTGCAAAATCACCACTATTGTTCAGATGAAGAGACAGATGATTGAGGAGAACTAGGAACAATAGCGGATTGTACCAGTGATTTATTTGGCTGTGCTAATGCGGAAAAAAAAACCCAACAACAAAGTGCCGAAATTACGGGTAACGTCTCTCTAGCCAAATCTTAATCTTGCTTGTTTATTTTGAAAAAGGGTTGTGTTCAAAAGCACCAAATATCTGATTTTGTTTCCTCATATGTACTTCTTCGCAAATGATTGAACTTCTATATCTTATATATTCTATCTTTCAGTTTCCTTACAGTTGCTGATGTCTCTTCTCTCCTTTTAGTGAATTCCACTGAGTTTAATAGAACACTACCGTGCAGGCGTCTCTTAAACAGTCTACATAAACAGTGTATTGTAGTTAATGAGAAATCTGTATCAGAGAGGTCACAGGGTTCACAGTAGGGCTTTTTCTGTCGTGTCCTGCTGAAGTTTTGTGTGTGTCTCTGTCTCTGTGCAGGATGTGTTGAGGGGCCTGCCTGGTGTTGGAGAGGAGGACCGAGAGGACGCGGAGGAGGTCCTGAGCTTGAGGAGCCTGCCTTGCGTGAGGAACACTTTGAATAAGGACCTCCACAAGGTCAAGAGGCCAAGAGGGCTCCCGAGCCGACCGATTGTGACGGGTGTCTCAGACGTCAGGCTTCCAGCCATCAATCATCAGCAGCAGGAGTCCAGGTATTCAACCTGTCAATCAAACAGTGGGTTTGACTGTAATGGCGTTAATGGTGGTGCAGCCAGTCTGTAATAACCTAGAGCAGTCATTTTCCAATCCAAATGGCAGTGCTTCAGTCACTCCAGGATCTTGCGAGGGTTTGTTGTGATTGTAACTGAATTTGTTGCGGGAAATCTACAAAATTGATTTCAATTTCAATAAAATCAATAGCGAATAATGCAGAAATTCTATGACTGGGTTTTTTTTGTTGTTGTTGCTTTGCGATAATGTTGCGGTAATTGCATTTGCAATGAATTTGTGTGAATTCATGAAAAAGCAAGATTGCTATTGACGTACATCGGGAACATCTCATCATGCCTATTGTCTGTGTCTCAATTAAATCTGAGGTGTTAAAGCCTCAGCATAGTTTGTGCACAATGCAGGTATTCACTGCAGCCTTTACAAAGACTGCTTTTGTGTGTGTGTGTGTGTGTGTGTGTGTGTGTGTGTGTATGTGTGTGTGAGTGTGATTTGTTATTGTACGTGAGTCTGGGAATATGTGTGTGTGTCTTAAACCAAGCCGTTCCTGAGCAGGTCATTGAGTGCAGTACAGGGAGGCGCACCCTGTTGTGTCCCCTGGGTGTAGGCTGAAGCGGGGCGACGTGAACGTGGTGTGCACTACCTGAGCAGTTTAATGTGATGACTCATGCTCAGGCCATTACAATAAATGTAAAAATTAACCTGCTCTGTATAATGAGCCTAGCTAACTATCAGTGCCTGGAATTGGCAATAAGACATAGGTCTTTACTGATACATTTGTACCATGACATAAAACAAGCACTGCCCCATAGTGGAGCACACAGTACAGAAATATCCAGTTAACAATGTAATTAGCCACCAACAAGTACAAAGTCATTTTTCGGAGGTGCAAAATCAAGTGGGTTTTGGCCATCGTCGCGTGTTTCTCTCTCTGGCACTCTCTGAATGTGTGTGGGTGTCGTTTGCTGTGTATGTGTGACTCTTTCTCACTCTCTCTCTCTTTCTCTCTCTCTATGTGTGTGTGTGTAGGCCTACGCTCATAGTAAGAGGTTTGCAATGTGGGAGGAAGACCAACAAATGTCCCCCAATAATAAACTCCAGATGGGGCCAGGGATACGGCCAGGGGTCCACCCTACCTGAAAGGCCTCCTGGTCGGGCGGGGAGAAGGTACAACACCCACAGAACCACTGCTTTAGGGGAGTGGATACAATAGCAGTTCATTTTATATGCCTGACTTCAGTGGGTTCCAGTAGTTCTACTGGCAGAGTAAGAAGGTATTAACATTACCAAGATCAACAACTAGACCCCTAGGGAGCACATACAATATTAAAAGATATACTTGCACTGTAATTAGCTTTGGATAAAACTGCCCACTAAATGAATAAATATTTATACTATTTTAAATAGTTGAGCATGTAGTATGTGAAAAATACATTTCTTTACATGTGGCAAAGTAGCCTATGGTTTCAAAAACCTCGAATAGTTTGTAGTATGGATGCTACCCCAGTATACCCTGTGAAGGTGAACATTTCAAGTGCATCGCAAACACCTGACCTAAGCCATATTAGACGAACACTCATTACTGTTGTGCCATGATTGCAAGGCTATTGCAAACGCTCCTGAGTGGCTATCATTCAAAGGGCATGTTTCCTCAACTCCCACACTTTCTCTCAGGTGTGAGCATATCTTTCCCGTGCAGGCCAAGCGCAGGCTAAGAGAGGCTGTTCATTAAATTCCTAAATTCCTGCGCTGATGAATAAAAGACGAGGTAAAGTCGATATCTGGCCTCGCAGATGTGTGCGGAGTCATTTTCTGCTTATTAATGATTTAAAGGCTGGTTAGTCTCTTGCTGGGATAGAGGGAGTTGGTGGGGAGACGGGGTGGCGGTGGATGCCGTTTCAGAACTCCACTCGTTTATCTCCCCGAGCGGAGTGAGGCGGTGAAGAGAGAGAGGTTAAGTGTGCGTGTGGAGAGTCGAATCTCCTCCGGGTTGCTACGCTGCTCTTTCCCCAGTAGGTAGGCTAATGGAGGCAAATGAAATCAAACGAGTGGAGCTTTGTTTGAGAGGAAAAAAAAGAGAAAATAGAATGAAATGCAAAGAAGAAAAAAAAAACCTAAGCGATGGGAGCGCATTGTTAACACCGCTATCTTGTAGAGTGCAGCGGAGAGGCGGTTAATTGAAAATTGCAACCTCTTGTTTTCCTCGCGCACAACTTCTCGCATCTGCCCACGTAAGGCTGCAACAACACGACAAGTCAGGGTGTACCTGAATGAAAGCTATTTCACAGCATTCCATCAGATATTCCCCACTGGTAATAGTTTTTATGAGAACCATAATAGGATTGAGTGCAGCCATTTTACCCAACGGGAAATGAAAAGTACTGTAACATGAAAATGTGGCCCCTGAGATATAAAATTGTATAATCGTAAAAGCACTCATCCGGCTCCATTCATTCTCCAACTGTTTGGGCACTTGTCTGGAGAAACAGACGGCACACCTGACATGAAAGATGTATGAGGCTTTAATGGACATGCCTTCTACTGGTTTTGTGCAGATGAGTTCCACAGTTGCTACGGTGGACTACGAGGAAAAGCAGAGTATTTCAACCATGCCTACAACCATCTGCAATGGGATTTTATATCATTTTTCTATGGCACTCAAATAATTTTAACTTTTATTTTTTGCATGAGTATATCATCATCTCTGCCTTTCTAGTTTCCTAGTTATTACTATATTCTTTATACATTATTATTCCTTTGCTGTTCATGTGATGCTATTGCTTCGATTTTTGTGTGAAACTGATTAGACAGTCAATTGAATGAATGAATCTTCTCCGTACACTATACATCTAATATGTGTGCATCTCCACAGGCCAGACAGACACATAGTCAGCTCCTCTTCCTGTGAGCCCCGCCCGGTGCCCCAGCGCCCATTCCCCAGAGAAGGGGATCACACTCTGAAGAGATCCAGCCAGACAGGAGACACCCCAGAGTTGCCCTTCAGGCATTCTTCCCATAATCCTCCGGGACCTTCCATATCGACTCCCAGGCAGTGCCTGATCACAGCCAGCCATGCATCCCATGGAGCAACTAACACAGGCAAGGCTACATCACATGGAGCAACTAACACAGGCAAGGCTACAACACATAGAGTAACTAACACAGGCAAGGCTACATCACATGGAGCAACTAACACAGGCAAGGCTACAACACATGGAGCAACTAACACAGGCAAGGCTACATCACATGGAGCAACTAACACAGGCAAGGCTACAACACATGGAGCAACTAACACAGGCAAGGCTACAACACATAGAGTAACTAACACAGGCAAGGCTACATCACATGGAGCAACTAACACAGGCAAGGCTACAACACATGGAGCAACTAACACAGGCAAGACTACAACACATAGAGTAACTAACACAGGCAAGGCTACATCACATGGAGTATGACTACAAATGACTAAATGGAGTAACTAACACAGGCAAGACTACATCACATGGAGTATGACTACAAATGACTAAATGGAGTAACTAACACAGGCAAGACTAAAACACATAGAGTAACTAACACAGGCAAGGCTAAAGCACATGGAGTAACTAACACAGGCAAGACTACAACACATGGGAAATGTTACATGCGTCCGATGCATATGTGGCATGTACTGTACATCTGTATCGTGAAAAACTGATGCGCAATGTGTATTCTGAAAGTTTCGTATGCAGTACATATGAGTATTTAACCTAAATGTTAAAGGTTAACATGTGTATGAGGTAGATGACATCACCGGAAAGACATGAAGGCACTGCAGGGAGAAAAGTGAAAATGTAGACATATATTTAGTGTCCGTAACACTGGACTCACTTCAGCTCCACATGTCTTTCAGCTGTGCTGCCTCGGCCAGGATGGAGGCGGGGGGCTGCGTTTAAGAGGGGTGCGCTGGAGTGTGTATGGGAGGAGGGGTGCGGGTTACCCTCCGTGCCGTACCCTCACCTCCTGGAGCCCCTCTCGGGCTTCCGCGAGCAGCTGTGCAGGCAGCTCCTGCACTCTCCGCTGCCCTACAGAGAGGAGGCGACGCTGGGGCCCCGTGCCAAGGTGCCCCCCTGCGCCCACCTCCAGCCGCGGGACTCCGTGCCAGCCGCACCTCAAAGGACAGTCACCGTTCTGCTGCAGGGTGCGGTGGATGTGCCTGGTTGGCAGGGGCGAACGCTGCCCAAAATCACCATGACTCGCCCCACTCCCTCACCGAAACATGCGCTACGCAGTGAAAGCAGACAGTCAGCCTGATCCGGCCCCGGTCTGGCGCTGATGCGTCATGGATTTGTTCCGTAGTCATCTGATAGCTGGGATGTAATGGGATGAGATGCGGTTGGGATGTGCATGCGTCTGTCCTATGGTGCCCCCTTGTGGATGCGTCTTATTAAAGCAGTTTTCCTGGTGTGTTCGGCTGTTTGAGACGGAGGGATGACTCTCCCTTCTCCTCATCTCATTTATAGTCATCTGGCAGATTTATTTTGTGCAGATCTCCATTTTTATCAGTACATGCGCTCCCTGGGTGTCAGTCCCATGGCCTTGGTGTTATTAGTACCTTACTCTACCAGTGGAGCTACAGTAACACTCAGCTGGAATAACTCTTAACTGTGAGTAGCACAGTCCTAGACTAGATTAAATCATTTTAGACTGGATTAAATCCTTTTAGACTGGAATAAATCTCTGCACTCTGAATGCCTATAGGTAATCTTCAATCTCACCATTCTGTAAGGCTCCGTCTCAAAGGGCACGGTGGCTCAGTTGCTTGCACTGCTTGCACTGCCGCCTCACAGCAAGAAGGTCATGGGTTCGATTCCTGCATGGGGCGCTGTTGGCTCTGGGGGGCAGGTCCTCCCCAGAGTGCACAGTGTTCAGGTGGGCTATCTCCTGGGCCTTTCTGTGTGGAGTTTGCATGTTCTCCCCGTGTTCACAAGGGGTTTCCTCCACTAAGGACCCCAACAGAAAAAACATGCAAAATAACAGAACACATGTCCATCCCTGACCAAAGATGGACAGTTCACTTCACTTGGTCCCCGGGCGCTACAAGCTGCCCACTGCTCCTGGGGGGTCCTTGAGGAAGGATGGTCCAGGATGGGAAAAAGCCAAAATTAAATTCACCGCGACCTCAGGCCTACCTGCGTGTGTGTGTGTGTGTGTGTGTGTCCTGTGTCGCTTTCCATATATGCACGTGTGTGTTCCAGTGTGTCGTGTGTGCCATTAAAAACCTGACAAAGGTCTTAATTATAAGGCTGGTGAGGCTTCAGTCTTAGTCTCTGCAACTCTGACTACCCATAGACTAGCTTCCATCTCTGCAACCTGACTGCTTTCAGACTAGATTAAGTCTCTGTACTCTGACTACCCATAGCCTAGCTTCCATCTCTGTACTCCCTTTGAATGCATACAGCTGTGACAGCACATCTGTCTATATGTAGATATCCTTTTATACCCCAGGCTGACGTTTGTTTTACGCTGGACATGCTGGCAGGTGGTAGATATTCAAATGATTGCCGGGTAGGTTATTTATACCCATCGACAGCTGCACGTTTACAGATGGCGCCGCGGAATGACTTGACTATGAGGTATTTAATTGTCCTGCAATAACGGTAATTTCAGAAACAGTCATCTCTTTTATGGTATATGAATATTTATGGCGTGCTGGAGGACCAGGTCTTAATAGTGGGCAGATTGTGAGAGGAATTGTTCCTTATTGTGGATTTACACATGCTGTTTTCTAAGCCTTGACTGTATTTTAATGGGGAGTCTTTCTGTTCGTGAAATGCCACTGTTTTGTTTGTTTCCTCTGTGGAAGGATGGAGGTCTCCCGATAAGTCAGTGCTACACAACACCACACTGGCGTGTGGGGAACAAACAGCAGAATGGAAATATATGCCCTGTAAATACCATTCTGCTTTTGAGGTTCAGAGGTTAACACACACACGCACGCACACACACACACAGGGGCGGCCCTAGCACATTTGGCGCTCTAGGCGAGCTTCACTCCTGACGGAATTGCAACTTTCAAATGTTATTTTGACCTGTAAGACTGCATTTCTTTCACATAAACACAACGATCGCAACGATGAACAAACATTAATTCAAGAACAAATCACTGAGAAAATGTCACGCCTGTGCTGGACTACGCTCCGGCCACGCCCCATTTGTATTCCTCATTTGTTGACAAGTTGCCGTGTTTGGCTTCCTTAATGGGTGTGCTATGCAACGAGTAAGATATGTGTAGTGTTGGTGCACTGGCTATTGGCTTTATATGTGCGCCTTTATTTTAATCATGTCTTTTTTGTATAATGTAGAATAAATGGACATATCATTTTTAATATACTATGTGACAGGGAGTAGGAAAACTTTCAATGATAAGATACATCTTTTCTTCTTAACTCCACTAAAGTGCCCGGGGCAATTCACGCATTCGTGAACGTTTTCTTATCTGGAATTCATTCTAGGCTAGAACAGGATTTAAGGGTGTACCTTTCTCCTTGGCACGTTTCTCTTCTTCTTCCTTTCTTTTCTTCTTAAATTGCGCCCCGGATGGCTTTTGCCTCTTCATTATTTCGTTCTTCAAAGTTTCTTGAACACACACACACACTCTAACTAAACTCCTCACTGTGCTAGCATGTTCTGACAACACCAAGGACGCACGTACCCCTTCCGTTTTCGATTTTTGCCTCATTTTACTAGCCTGACGATGTCATACTCATAATTCTAGTCAGAATATGAGTCTGATACCGCTCCAATGGGCTGTGATTATGGGGCGTGTTTCAACCGAACCAGGAAAAAAAATGCCTCTTCGCTCAATTGGATATATCTAGAACCAATCAGAGCAATGCAGTATGACCATAACGTAGACCATGGGGCCAGCTGATACATTAAACTTTTACCGGATCCCGTAGGAAGGACGGCAAAAACATCTTTTCGATCGACAAATGCCTTGATCGCGTTTCTCTGTTCCTCTTTCAAAATGAATGTGCTGTCAATGTCCTCTAAAACAGACTCGAATCACCACATTTCAGCTCTCCAACGGCAGCCATGTTTGTTGAAAACGAATTCACCCCAAAAGCTCTTTGGTGACGTGGTTGATTACGTTACGGTTGATCATCTGTCCATCATCGTATAAAGCCCGCCTTGACAATTTGATTGGTACGGCAATGTCTGTCCGCAGATAATTTCTCTTCAATGGAGTAATGCCAGACCGAACTTCCCAACCAAAAAAAATGTGGGCGGGGCTAAGTTCGGTCTGGTATCCAGGCTATCATTTTACACTAATGTTAGATTTATTTTTTTTATGTCAAAATATTGGTTGGAGATGTAGAAGGGGGGCGCAGTTTTTTGCGCCCCCCTCTGAGTGGCGCCCTAGGCGACTGCCTATACCGCCTGTAGGAAAAACCGCCCCTGCACACACACACACACACACACATACTCACACACAGACACACTTGATGAGGAGTGACACTTGCACTGCTGCAAGCCAGGCCCCAGAAACAAAACTGACAACAGAAAGTAAACAGTGTCAAAACAGAGCACTACGAAGGCCTTGGAGCACATTGTTTTTGTGTTTGCGTGTGTGTGTGTGTTGTCACAGTACTGCAGTTTCTGCACATTGGAGAACCCCGTGAAGACGTAACCCCATAATCAGATGGACATGCACGTCACAACCCAAGTTTGCAGAGAGAACTACCCAATGCAGGTCTCCATAATAACACTGTGTGTGTGTCTGCTCTTGCAGAGAGAAGTACCCAATGCCGGCCCATAAGAACACTGTGTATTTGTATGTGTGTGTGTGTGTGTGTGTGTGTAGTCTCACAGAGAGAAATACCCAAAGTCTATAAGAACCCAGTGTGTGTGTGTGTATTCTCTTGCAGAGATAAATACCCAATGCAGGTCTATAAGAAGACAGTGTGTGTGTGTGTGTGTGTTGTGTCTGTGATTAAGAAAAGAGCAACGCACACAGAGAGAAAAAGAAGCCTCTTCCTCCTCCTCCTCTTTTTCCTCCTAAGAGTGAAAGATGGTATTGAACCACATGGCAGCACAATCAGTCCAAAGACACACTCCTGCCCCACCCTTCACTGACCCCCACCACCACACACACACACACACACAAACACACACACACACACACTGTCTTCTTATAGACCTGCATTGGGTATTTATCTCTGCAAGAGAATACACACACACACTGTGTTCTTATAGACTTTGGGTATTTCTCTCTGTGAGACTACACACACACACACACACATAAGAAGATAGTGTGTGTGTGTTGTCTTGCAGAGAGAACTACCCAATGCAGGTCACTATAAGAACACAGTGTGTGTGTGTTTGCCATAGGAGGAGAGGGGTAGGAATTTGTTTTCCAACAGCACTTCCTGTTCTGCTTTTGTGTCTGTGTATGAGTGTGTTTGTGTGTGTGTGTGTGTTTGTTTATACGTGAATGTGTGCCTGTGTGTGTGTGTGTGTGTGTTTTTGGGGGATGGGGGGTTTCTGTGGAGTGTATATCAGTGTGTGTGTGTATGTGGGGTCTGAGTTACAGCTCCTGGTTTCACGCTCTGATTATCCTGTCAGCCATTATCTGCCTACAGTGTTCCCTGCAAACACCAGTCCTGGGGGCCAGCGCACACACACACACACACACACACATGCATGCACACACACACACACACACACACACACACACACACACAAACACGCACACAATGCAGAGGGGCGTGCTTCACATTCCTGAAAGGAACCGCCACAGAGAACCGTTAATGCACACAGTTGAAACCATTTTAAAAACAACAACACATCTTGGCTGTTGTGTTGCCCTGTCAGACTCTCCAACATTGGCTCCAGGGGTGGAGGTAAATACTGATGTGATTAGTGCTCAGGGTTCAGTCTCTCACACACTGATGGCGCCAGAGCCTACGACAAACAGCAGTCAAACAGAGGAAAGCATGCATGAACAATGAGGAGCTCCAGTCACTAGTCTTAATTCCACCTTTGTGAGCATCACTCTGGTTACGTAACAAGCCAAGAGATGCACAAACACTGCGGGGCCACTAGGTGGAGACACAAGACTTGCAGTTGAACACTAAGGCTTCATTTAAATTGACTAGCGCTTCATCTTTTAACCTGCGGACAGACCACCATGCAAATTGTGACATTAAAGTAATAATGAACATAATGGTGTCACATACAGGACCCATCCCATGTCCCATTATTATAATTAACATTCCTTATGTTGTCAGGACTATTAAAGTTATGCCCTATTTAAAATATATTCCCAGACATGCCTGAAGGTATCATTGAGTAATTAGACCTGACCTCAGAACACCTTCAGCGGCGAAGCCCACCACATGGTCACTGAGGTAATTATTCTGTCAGATGGGGAGACATCATCTGGTCCAGGGGCCAATGCACCTCCTCTTTATCTTAAACCGGCATTTCTAAAAGCAGCCCAGCCACTTCACGCTGATACCAGCTGCTTACTGCATGGAAAACGCTTGGGCTAATTGTAGATTGTGCTGCGAATCAATCACGCCCTGCACCCCTACACACACACACACACACACACACACACTCGCCATCTCTGGCCATCAGCTCAGCTTTCATAGGTCACTCGCCATCCCAAGAGTAGACGAGGGCTTGGACAACCCAGATTTTAAATTAAGCCGTGGACTTGGAACTGGACTTTCCATGGTGAATTTCCAAGAGGGGGCTCAGACAAGCAAGGGTTGTTACACCCGGTCCTAAGTCTTGGGTCTTAGTGGAGCTTGATGATGGATTTTCCTGGTGCAGTTTTTAAAACCCTTTCACTTGTTTTTAGCTCTATGTGGTTCCCAAGAGGAACCGATTTTTTGCCAATTCAGAATGTGTGCATGGATCTATAGCCATTTTCTGTAGCTGCTAAGGGTAAAGGGTTTGGAAGTTACAAAATATGGTTTACAAATAATCATCAACTTGTAAGAGTAATGACACTCATTGCTCCCTTCAACAATTACACAGAGTACACCTGAAGACACACAAGACAGGCCAGAAAGTATGGTTTACAGCGTAGACATCTTACAATAAAATCGATCAGGTGCAGATAATACTACACTACTTCCAAAAACCTATTACTTAAAAAGCACCTTACCTTAAAAAAAGAAAGCAAACAGAACTACTCATGGCTTTCGTATAGTAGCCTTGCAGTAATACCATGCAGGCTCCAATGACCTTTGCAAAGCTAATGTACAAATAAGGTAGCAACCCACTTCAAATGCTTCAAAGGTGGTAGACAATTTAAACCAGACTTAGGCCACATGCTATTACAAATTAGTGCGAGCTGTTTTAGCACCTGTAAAACTGATAACGTATCCTGTGACTGATCTAGCTATTTGTGGATATGGTGTTGCTGTATAGCTGAAACTTTTTGCCCGACACCAAGGCTTTCAATACATCCAGACGATGTAGGTTAATTGGAGTAACAATGTTAATCTAATGAGAGATGAGACCATAGAATTAAATAGGGCCACATGCTGGATTTGGACACATCTGTGAAGGTTCTTTCAGAGGACGCCTGTGAAGAACTACGTCAGCTGAGTTGGGGGGAATCGGGACAAACAAGGACCGGATCCATTCTCTGGTGATACATAGTAGGCTAGCTCAGTAATTGACAATAGGCCACAGCACAAACTAACAGTAACTCAAAGGTGAGTTATTGCAGATAAGGACATAGTCAGGTCCTTTTTTTCCTTGTATTTCTTTTTTACTTCTTGTTCTTTGTGTGTTTCAGCGTGCAGAGATGGGTGTACTGGTGCCAGAACTCTACTGCCAATACACAGTAGGCTATTTAATGAAACAAGGGGGTGAAGAGCAACAACACACTAAGCTAGATATGTTACAGATTAAGAAAGCCACAGGCCACTATTTATCATGTTGCAGAGATTTATTTTATCACCGAAGACAGTGACTCAGTTGGTTATCATATTTTGGCTCCACAGTCTTCTAGGAGTGAAGCCTGAGCTACTGTCCATTTAACTCCCTACATTACTCAAGACTGATCAGTCCAGCTGAGCGAACACAGCAGTAAAACAGTATTTATCAAAGTTCAGTGTACAGCTGTTTACACACATGCCAAGACGTGGGTCTCACTGAGGTGCAAAGTGTGTCACCGCGTGTCAGCGGTTTTCTTCAGGACACGATTAACAAGATGTCTCTTACAGATACTGCAGTCGTAATTTTAGCCTGTGACAACAGCGTTAGCTTGGCCGCTGGTGCTAAATTAGCTAATTAGAGGCGTGTGGTGTCTGTGGCTGCTCGTCTGCCCTCTAGAGCTGTGCACAGGGCCTGGGCGTGCTGGAGAATGTCTGTATCCCAGCGTGGCTGCAGACAAACACATATTATAGGCTGTCTAAACCACTGATGCTACCATTAGCTTCCTGTAACAAAGTGTATTTGGTGTTACATGCTAACACTGTTAGGCCTTGGTCAGACTGCTAGTTCAAACTGTTTCAGCAAAGAAAAAAAACACATTTGGGGGTTGTTTGAAATGCGATTCCAATTGGATTTCTACAGAGGCATCTCAGTGCAAACACTCTGGCCACTCAAATCATATTTCAAAGTATCTTATGCATAGCGACACACAACGACAACGTTAAATCCAGAGTGACAGAAGTGCTGGAATTCATGTCGCAACTACGTTGCTCATACGTCGTTACCACAGTAACCCATGCAGGTTGGGGATGTCTGAATCTGATCACTTGCAAATCACAAAACACTTGTCGTCTCAAAAGATGTGCTGACAACTTTGATAGTAGACTTTGACTTCATTGCCATTGTGGTTACGAGGGGAAAGTCATCACATAGATGGATTAACTAAATTCTTGGATACTGTGTAGTCAGTCATTTCTAATGTCAGAGGAATGAACAGACCTGTTCAAGGTTGTTGTAGAACAAATGGGGAAAGCTTAGCTCTGTGGGCAAACAAAACTGAAATCAGTGACTCATAGGGCTGTCATTTAGCTCCATGAGATCTTTTAGGTGTGTCTGTCTGTCTGTCTGTCTGTCTGTCTGTCTACTGTTTCATTGTGTATATACAGTATGGTGTGTGCATAAACTCTTAGAGGTGCATTTTAATACGTGCACTTTCATCAAACATCATTTCCCCATACTTTCTTTCCCTGACCATAGTCTGCACCACTGAGCAGCGCGCTCCCTTCCTCCCGTGTATAGTCTGGGTTGCTGAAGAGCAGTTCTGTGTGTTATGTGACTCTTGTGTAATACCTGTCACAGAGGCTGACAGCAGCTCCAGTGAAATCACAGAGCTGTGGCTGTTGACTCACGCTCTGTTCATCAGCCACCCCACCGAGAGAGAGAGAGACAGAGAGACAGAGAGACAGAGAGAGAGAGAGGAAAAGAGAGAGAGAGAGTGAGGAAAAGAGATAGAGAGAGGCTTCATGAAACGAGAGACGCAATGACGAGACGTGTTCTTGTTTCTGCCATCACAGCGGCGAAGAGCAACAGCGACAGGTTGCCCTGGGGAGGATGTGGAGTAAACGTGTCGGGGAGACAGGGATGGCCTTTATGATGGCAAGGAGAGGGGTTTTGGGTGTACGCTTGGTAATTCCACACAAACAGCTTATTCTACACTTCACACTTCTCAGTTACCTCCAGAGAGGCCCGTGATGTAACCTTATCCCCGCCATTCACGCAGCATCTTCCTTAAAGCGATTAGAACACATTTGACAATACTTGCTTTGTTGCCTTTGTGCTTGTCTACTTTGAACTGCACTGACCGCAGCTTTCTTACATATTCTGTGTACTGTCTGCCATTGCCCTGAAACAGGTATTTGACCCAGGTCAACATACCGCAAGACTGACGCATAAACCCATTATTGTTGCCCCACGTGTTGTGTCTCATGACGACAGGGCCTGGCTGTCCTCCAACCCCACTCCAGCGCTAGAGGACCCAGAGTCATCTGCCAACCTAAACCTAAGCCCTCTACATCCACCCTGGCCCAGGCAGTGCTTCAGAGGCCTGATCTCAGGTCAGTTACTCACAGGCCTCCAATTCTATGGAGTCCTCAATAGACATGCTTAAAAATATACTCTCACTTTGTTAAGCTGTAAAATGTCCAACATCAAATGAAGTTGTGATACTGTCTACATTACTGTACTGCACTATGGAAGTAGATGTTGACAGGAGCAATTTCCCACCACATTCCATATTTTTGGTGGACATCTATTTGGCATTCAAATTCATGTGAAACACAGCAATTATTCTACATCGGAGTACCCAAAAAAGGCCTATTTTAGAACTACAAAATTACATGGGGTGTATTTCAGAGTTTGGCTGAGAAAGAATCTCTGAATTGTCGGAGAGTTGTTGTGTACTATCTTTTGGTTTTGTTTCAGTCACGTGAAGTGTAGTGTAGTGTGGTGTGGTGTGGTGTGGTGTTTTGCCACGCTTGGTCACTTGAAAACCGTCATGAGCGACATGTCAACTGTACACAATAGACCATTGTGTCACGCCCCGGGTCCAATCTGTGTAACACACTAACATTCCAGTTCAGATCATAATCGTTGCAGTGGCGGAAAACACAATCCAAACCAATTACGAACTTTCACTTCGTTTAATAAACACATCACATCAGCAGCACAGCACCCTTTGGCACTGTTGTGAGAGAGGGTGGCGGGGGTGAATGAGTTCGTTTGGCCCCTTCTCCCAAAGACCGTCCCGCATTTGGGAACCCTGGTCGTGCCAGCATTTCATAATAGCCTTTGCCAGTACAGCGCAAGCACCGATGGCCCTCACTCCATGTGCCCACCGTGAGCAGATGCCAAAGCGGCCCTCTATAAATGGCCATTGCGTGCACAGACACACACACACACACACACACCCTTGCCACACACACACCACCCCAATGGCTTCCACCAACCACGGCCAGAGCACAGGCACACTGACAAAGCTATTTATTCACGCGCACTCCAGTTTGGACTCAACTGGCGGGGCTGTGTATAGCGCTTCATTTCCACTGGGGCCAAAAATTAACTCCCCAGAGGCCCCAAAAATACCCCCCCACCCCACCTCATAAATAGCTGCATGGGGTGTTTGGGTTTGACGGTAGCGTTCGGGATGGCAGGGGTGTGAGATGTGCCAACACGATGGACAGGGTCAAGTGGCCTCAGCCAGGTCTGCACTGTGTGTGCTGAAGAACGTGAGGCCTTGTTAATAGACCTCACTACTTTTATATTACCCTTTAAAGAATATAGCGTTGCAAAAACTCCTAAAGCAAATCTGACTAACTCTAAATATGTCTGTGTGCCTCCCAGAATTCAGTCTTGTATCCTGATGATAATTTAGCAAGAAAATGTATACATTGCCATGGCTGTAGCCTACCTGACATTCTTGTATGTTCTTTGCCTGTATAATAATTTGTCTTCTTTCAGGGGAAAAAAAGAGAAAAACAATAATAAGTGACAAATTCTGCATTTCTATCTCTGGTCACAGGTTTGCTTTTGTCCACAGGCTGGTTCAGGCTGGCCGCTGATTTATGTGCCAGTGTACCTTCTGGCTCTGAGGTAAAGCTCTATATGTAAATCATCTTAATTGTTTGTTCCCGTCAAATCTCTGGCAATCTCTACGTGCGCGAGACTAATTTATCACTCTCTGACAGCTAAAACATTAATTTTTACTGCAGCATACGATCAGCTTCAAATTGACCGCAGGCAACCAGCACGTAGTGTATATATATATATATATATATATATATATATATATATATATAACGACAGCACGGACACAAAGCACGTTGTGCCATAACTTTGTGTTTAACACCTTGCATAACGCTGGAAAAAGATCAATACATGGCCTGTCAGTGCACTTATTTAAACGTTACGCTAAGTGTGTAAAGAAGCCAGATGGTGGCTAGATGATACTCATGATGTGGCTATTCCCCTTGAGGGATTTCAGGTATCACTTCGGAGAATTTCCCAGCGTGTTAAGCTAAGCCCTTGATGATGTAATGATGTGAGATTAATCCGATACCCTCCTGCGCACAGACTGGCACGGCATCCGATATGAGAAGTGAGAAGACGCAAAGGGAGTCGAGAGCACGTTGATTGATTTGGTCGAACAAATTCTTCCTAATGCCAGAACAAGAGGACCTTTTTTTGAATTGTACAGCTGAAGCTGAAGTACACTTAAGGTGTCTCCTCTGGACATACACTCTCACTCGTGCTGAAGGGTTTTCAGGTTGCATCATTCTCGCAAAACCTCGATAACATGAATGATTAATTGAATTAATGAATCTCTCTTCGGATTTCATTCTCTCTCTTTCTTCCTCTTCCACGTCTCATCCTGGTTTAGAGGCCATTCATTTTATATTCTCTATAGCAGATATATGCCACCTGGGCCATTTTCTCATCAGTATTAAACAGGCTGGACGGACACCATCCCAGTGCTTGACTCTCACACTCACAGAGAGAAAGAGAGCGTCGATGGGATATACTCAAGTTTGTTTTGAGGACACAAAGATCACTGACCTGAAGCAATGTGTCAATACGTGTATATTTTCAAACAAGCAAAATCTAAATGAACTTGAATGTCAGCAAATGTTTACAATTTCCATTCAAGTTGTGTATGCTGGCAAAGTCACGTTTCATTCTGAGAAATTGTGACCTCAGTCTAAGGACAACATTGCAATTCTTCGACAACCTCATTGAGTCCGTACGACAGCATTCACTATAATCTAATTCTTAGTACAGAAACCTGTTTTGTCTATGTCAACAGCTCTGCAAGTTTGAACTTAACTCTTAGCTTATTGTCATGGTCATAGTAAAATGACGCTCAGAAAATGCATTGTGTGCCTGTGTGTTTATTTCATGAAAGAATAATGATGAGGTGATCACAACAACACTAGGGTCTGAGAAGCGGAGCCAGGGGAAGTATGGGGTGGCTAGAGTGGGGCAGATGGGCAACAAAGGGCATCTGTCCACACCACCTATTCTCAGCCCTCATGCAGAGAATGAGGCTCTGTGTTGTTTCACCTGTACCAGTGAGCCATCACCACAGTAACACACACACACACACACACACACACACACACACACACATATATAATGCACCCCCTCATACACACAGACACACACAAACACACAAAAATAATACCCCTTACACACACACACACACACACACATATAATACACCCCCTCATACACACACACACACACACACACACACTCTGGCCCCTGCAGAACATTATCCTCTCTGAGAAGACTGCTGCTCCCAGAATAAAGGAGTAGGATCAGCAGGGACAGCTGGGGAGGGGGTTAGTCGGGGTGTGTGTGTGTGTGTGCTGGGTTAGTGGGGGTGTGTGTGTGTGTGTGTGTGATGGGTTAGTGGGGTTGGGGTGTGTGTGATGGGTTAGTGGGGTTGGGGTGTGTGTGTGTGATGGGTTAGTGGGGTTGGGGTGTGTGTGTGATGGGTTAGTGGGGTGTGTGTGTGTTTGATGGGTTAGTGGGGTTGGGGGGTGTGTGTGTGTGTGATGGGTTAGTGGGGTTGGGGTGTGTGTGTGTGTGTGTGTATGTGTGTGATTGGTTAGTGGGGTGTGTGTGTGTGTTGGGTTAGTGGGGTTGGGGTGTGTGTGATGGGTTAGTGGGGTTGGGGTGTGTGTGTGTGTGTGATGGGTTAGTGGGGTTGGGGTGTGTGTGTGTGTGTGTGTGTGTGTGTGTGTGTGTGATGGGTCAGTGGGGATGGGGTGTGTGTGTGTGTGTGTTGGGTTAGTGGGGTTGAAGTGTGTGTGTGTGTGTGTGTTGGATTAGTGGGGTTGGGGAGAACCTGCTGCCAAAAATATAAATGGTTTGTTTCTGGAGGTTAAGTCGCCGGCTCGCCGCCTCTTGGCTGTTAATCGGCCCAACCCGGGTTGTGAGAGGAGGGGAGATGAGAGGTGGAGAGGAGAGGTGAAGAGGAGGGGAGAGGCACTTCCAGCTAAAAGAGCAGATGAAAAATTTGATTCAGTATGACCAAAACAATTACTTTTGATGTAGAGCTGCTCTGTGTCACACTGTCTGCTGTCACCCTGTCAGCCCTTTTCCTCATACTTAATGTCCATTTCAAGAAAGCTAATTTAGCATGCAAGCTTAATAGCAATGCATTGTGTCCTTGTTTTTCTATGGTGTATCAAAGCCATTGATTCTCCCCTTCACACATTTACACACACATTTTTCACTCATCCTTGGTTTTTTTAGATATGTTTAGACCTTACCACTTGAAAATTGGATCAAGTCTAGTCTAGTCAATAGTGAATGGACTTAATTTCTTAGCTATTCACATACAGACCTTTGCATTTATTACCTAGGATTGGCATTAGCCTATTGGTGATACCACTATTCCTCCGATGCCCATTTTTATTATATTAGCATGTGAAGTTCTAACCATTGCATTTTTATTTTTGAGAGTAGAGGGCCACCTCATTACTCATTTGTTTGACAATTTGTAGAAAGCATGAGAAGATCAGCGAATGCCTTGTATGGGCCTACCTGAGATGAGAACCTATCAGAGGTGGAAAAATAGCTAACGTTATGAAACAAAATTACGGGCACTTGGCAATGGAGGGATAGGCTAAAGCATAAAACTATAATGAAGCCATCACAATATTTGACACTTTCCCAGGTTCAAATTGGGTGCCATTTGCCTACAATGGGTGCGCGTTCTTTTCCCATAAATGCACACTCCATTGTGGATTATTCCTTACATAATCTACTTTATCTGGTGTCCTAGTTTGTCAAGAACAACCCACAACCCTCAATAAACCTTACTTCTGTATATGTTCCACTCCTACAATGAGCCATCGCTCTCCCCTGGTTATACATATCAGAGTGTATGTTACAGACCACAACCCCCCTGTATTCATGTATGTTCATAGATGGTGTCATTAGAGTGTTCAAAAGAGGTTTCATCTTTATTTTTCTGCTCCCAACAATTTTGAACATTGAAATGATAATTGCTTCATTCACAACGTGGCACTATAGATTGAATTTCTGTCAAGATGGTTTAATTTCATAAATATCATAATCTAAACTGTCTTAAATATTACAATCTAAACAGTTTTTAGTGCTATTTTGGCACTATTTGTTTTACCTATGTTCACCACATTTTCCACACATTTGCAATGCATATGGCCATCTGGGCCGTTAGAGAGAGACACAATCAGCTGACTTTGCAAACACCTATTTGGTTGAATTCTATATAAGTAGCTGTAAATATCTAGGTGAGTCATAAGATAAATTGAATCCCGGGTCAGAATGACCAGACCCCAGGACAGACCCCATTTTTGGGGTTGTTTTCTAGGGACAATATGAGGGTTAACCAGCAGTGGAGAGGGGCACAGAGAGAGAGGTGGGACAGTGGGGTGAAATGGAGATAGAAGGTTTGGGGGAGTAAGACTTTTTTGGGGAATAGTGGTGGTGACAAGATGATGCCCCAGCCCCAGCTGATCGTAGCCATACGAAAACAAGCAGGGTCATCGGCAAGTTAGGGTCATGACCTTTCACTCGTCATATGGGACTGACACTTGCCCTGTCAATCTCATCTGGCTGCCTCTTCAGGCGTGAGAGATCTGTGACTACCAACAGCACGATAACAGCACACACAAAGACATGGATGCCATGGAGCCCAGGAGAACTGAGGGCTCATTTTACAGGGGAGAACACACACACTCTTTCTCTCACACACATACACACTTAGTTTGTCTTTGTCACACTCATACACACATACAAAATGCATAAACGTGCACACTCACTCTCTCAAATGTGCGCGCGA